>NW_020679989.1:0-2335 GCF_002925995.2 Terrapene triunguis | reverse complement strand
GGAATGGCTGAGCCATTACAAACATTGAATCTATCTCCCCATGTAAGAATTCTCACACTTCTTATCAAACTGTCTGTACTGGGCTATTTTGATTATCACTTCAAAAGTTTTTTCTCTTACTTAATTGGCCTCTCAGAGTTGGTAAGACAACTCCCACCTTTTCATGCTCTCTGTATGTGTATATATATCTCCTCAATATATGTTCCATTCTATGCATCCGAAGAAGTGGGCTGTTGCCCATGAAAGCTTATGCTCAAATAAATTTGTTAGTCTCTAAGGCTTGGTCTACACTCACCCCCCAAATCGAACTAAGGTACGCAACTTCAGCTACGTGAATAACGTAGCTGAAGTTCGAAGTACCTTAGTTCGATCTTACCTCGGTCCACATGCGGCAGGCAGGCTCCCCCGTCGACTCCGCGGTACTCCTCTCGTCTAGCTGGAGTACCGCAGTCGACGGCGAGCACTTCCTGGTTCGACTTATCGCGTCCAGACAAGACGCGATAAGTCGAACCCAGAACTTCGATTGCCAGCCGCCGAACTAGCGGCTGGGTGTAGACATACCCTAAGGTGCCACAAGTACTCCTGTTCTTTTCATGGGAAGTTTCCCCAAATCTGATATTATTTCGCAAATGTTTCCAGATTCATCAAAACAGCTTTTTCCAATGAAAAACTGTTTAAATTAAAATGTTATGACCAGCTCTGCTAGAGATCCAGGTAAAGCTGCTGGGTCCTGTTGGGTTTGTGTCCCACAGGGTCAATAAAGAATCCCCTCCATATCCATTGTAAAAAAAGTTCTGTGTCTTCTCTACCATGCGCAACACTACATGGCACATCACATAGATATATATATATATGTAAAAACATAAACAGAATGCAATGTAGTAAAAAGAGGAAACAGTTCTTTATCCATCTACAGAACCCACATCAGTCCTGGGTAGACAAATAGACAATATCGTATCACTGGTGACATTATGTATTCCTGCTCACTGAAGTTGTAGCATCTCCTTTGCTTACAAACTAAATATAAATCAATAGCCAAGATTTTCCAAAATAGGTGCCTAAAATTAGTCTCCTAAATTCATCTTTTGGCAACAAATGAAATAGCCTGATTTTCAAAAGTGCTAGGAACCCAATGGGTTCCACTGACTTCATCAACTACTGCAGCTTTGCACCTCTATGACCTTCCTGACACTTCAAAACCCTGCTGCTCAGCGTACACTTTAACCATGTCTGTCCTTCTCTTTGAATATCTCTCCTGGGTCATTCTTCTGCACTGCATCAATTACTAGCTCCTGGTCTGCACCTTTAAGGCCTTCATAGCCTAGCTCTTCCCCACTTATCCACGCTTTGATCAGCCTCCATCATCCCCTTGTTCCCCTTGCTCCCAAGGTCTGCTAATACCATTGCCTGTTTCTCAGCTTCTCACACAAGCACCTTTGCATTTAATCTCAACCCACTGTACATAAACCACCCTTCCCAAACTAGCCAGTACCCTATTTTACAAATCCCTCCCCAAGGCCCATTTCTTCTGAGATCCCTATCAAAAATGGCTGGCTAGGTGACCAGTAGAAACTTCTGGTATTTATCTTATTTCATTGGCCTATGTAAATACATGTTCTTATTACTCTTTCCCACATCCTTTCTTCCTGGTTTCTCCTAATTGTTTGTTACAGTCACTTGTTGAGTCTTGTGAACTCTTCCTGCCAGGAGCCATCTTCTACTCAGCCTTTATACAACATCCTGGGCCGGCTCCAGGCACCAGCGAAGGAAGCAGGTGCCTGGGGCGGCCAATCGAAAGGGGCAGCATGTCCATCTGTTGTTGGGGCGGCACATTCAGGTCATCGTCGTCGGCACTTCGGCAGCAGCTCAATCGGTCCGAGGCAGTCTTCTGCGGCAATTCAGCTGCGGGTCCTTCACTCTCTGTCTTCCTCGGTGACACTTGGGTGGTAGCTCAATCATTTTCTTTTCTTTTCTTTTTTTTCTCGCCGCTTGGGGCGGCAAAAAAGCTGGAGCCGGTGCTGACAACATCTAGTCAGAATGAGGCCCCAATCCTGACTGGGGCTTATAGGCACTACCTTAATGAAAACACTATTCAAAATAGTTATACTAAAGCAGCTGAATGTTTGGTGCTAAAGGTAGAGTTGGCACAGCAAGTGGATACAGATTGAGGGCCAGAGGTCACCTTCCTACCAGAGAGAGGTTCATGTAAGTTATTGCTATTTCGCATTCTGTCCTTCTTAAACAAAGGGAACTAGGAACATGAAAAGCCATTATAGAGAATAAGTGAAAGAGAATAAAAGTTAAAAATATTAAGCATAGTTTTAGGCTTCTTGGG
>NW_020679988.1:0-2312 GCF_002925995.2 Terrapene triunguis | reverse complement strand
ATCCCATCCTTCTCCCAGAACTTTTCAGTGCAGGCCAAGGCAACCTTAGTGGCGCTGTCATAGTGAATGGAGCGCAGGGCATGGGTCTTATTGGAGGAAAGCGGTGGCAGAAATTTGATAAGTCTCGTGGCTTTTGCTGTGGCTGTGACAAGGACATAGTCAGCCGTCATGAAGGAAGGGCTACATGTGTCATGTGCACTACGGTACAATACTTGGACCTTGTTACCAATGTATTTTATCTGCTCTACTGTGCAGTTCAGCTGGACAACTCCAGGCATAGACCGGTAGAAGGCCAGGGGCAATTGGTCGAATCCCCCTGTGATCTCTTCAAAACTGAAAGAAACAAGAAGTGATGGGTGAAAGAATTACATTAGTAGCAGTACTATGATTGCTTTTAGGGACAACAACAAAGTGGGGCCCCTTTGAGGTAAGGTCTGTGTCTGAGACAGATCCTGCCTCAAAGAGTTTATGCTCCAGCTAGACAAGACAAATAATAAAAAAAAAAGTTTATTATTGTCATTTTACAGAAGGGGGAACTGAGGCTTAATGACACACAGACCTGGGGCCCGGAGCGGAATTTCAGCCAATGTTGGGGAATTCAGATTGAGCTGCACAGGGTGAGTCAAAATTATGGCCCAGATTAAGGAATCAAGGACTATATTGCTGACAATATGACCCATTTGATGACAGAGAGTGCTTCTCTCCACACATTCTAACTGCCACAAGGGGTGTTTCCCATTGGTAATCTGGAGTGTCTGCCTCTATCAACTACAAGAAGAAGGATATTATTTATTTAGTTATTTACTCACATTGCAGTCACACAAAGGGTACATCTACACTGCCGGTGGCAGCAAGACTCCCAGCCCAGGTCGAGAGACTCAGGTTAGTGGGGCTCTCAGTAGCATTGTAGAAATAGCTGTGTAGACAGTGCTTTCAAGTTGCTGCTTGGGCTGGAACTCAGGCTCTCAAGCCCACCGTCTCCCGAGGCTACAGAGCCCAAGCTCCAGCCCAAGCTGCAACTTCAGAGTGCTGTCTACACAGCTATTTGTACAGTGCTAGTAAAATCCCCACTAGCCTAAGTCACTCAACCTGTCCTAGGAGACTCATTGCCATGGGCAGCCCACTGGCAATGTAGACACCCCAAATACCTTGCAATTTAAGTACATTCGTTTCTCACCCGTCTTCATGAAAGAAGATATTAAACTCCATGAGAGAGTGAAGAAATGACGTGTGGAATCCAGCACCCCCATTCATCAAGTCTCCAATCATCTGTACAGCCGCATGGCTTAAATTCCCTTCTTTAATCAAGTTCTCCTGGGAGGGGAGGAAAGGGAGGAAAGTTGTTCTCTCTTTAGGCACAAGAGGCACATTTATGGAGGTATCATTGGGGAAAGATTTGACTTTCATGAGGAAGGAGAAGATAAAAGGTTATTTTCAAGTTTTATATGGTGATGATATTGTTGCCCCTTTTTGTCTGAGCCATTGCCAATATCCAAGGCCTTGCCTGGTTCTTTCTGTTTGAAGGAGAGATTGAGGATGTGAGTCAGGTCTTTCTTTGGTGCAATCCTGCCAATTTAAAAAGAATGGATACAGAGTCCTGTTTTCCTGAACACAGTAGAAACAGTCAACAGGAGGCAATGTCCCTGCTCGGCAATCCAAGTCTGCCTTTCCAGCAAATACTGTGACCAAAAGAAGCTCTATCCTTTTTTTCCCTCAAAGGGCCATGTTAACCACTGCTACTCTCTCTTTCTCCTTGATTTTTCCCCCTCTCACAGACAAGCACAGCTGCAAACAATCAACCGCCTAATCTCTGCAATCAATCCTAGGGAAACCCTCAACCCCCACCGCTTAGCTTATGATTGGTCTACCCATGCAGCCTGATAGTGCCTTGGGCAGTGGCTTCCACTGCCTCCAGCTATCTAACTCCAGAAAGGAGCTTAATTGCTTCTTCCATTTAACCGGAATGAAATGTTTTTAGCATGCCCATCGACTTTAACCAGGTCTGTGACTAACCTATAGACTAAAGATATGTTTGATCGCCACAATTAACACCTTCCAGCATAACAATATTAAAATAATAATTGAAGGAAATATGAAATTTCTGGCACTAAGTCCTTTATTTTCCATAATCTTGGCCACAAACAAAACCCTGCTCACTGAGGCTGCCAAAAGGGGATGCCAATCCCAAAAGACTGTGCAGAGCTTCATAATATGATGTTTTCCCTCATTCTTTTATTGGTGCTTTGAATAAAGGACAACCTTGATATGAAAACTGGCATCATTAGGTTTCATCAGGATAAACAGGTGCATTT
>NW_020679987.1:0-5326 GCF_002925995.2 Terrapene triunguis | reverse complement strand
AATTTCACCCCTCTGACGGTTAGAAACCTTCGTCTAATTTCAAGCCTAAACTTCCCCACGGCCAGTTTATATCCATTCGTTCTTGTGTCCACATTAGTACTGAGCTGAAATAATTCCTCTCCCTCCCTGGTATTTATCCCTTTGATATATTTAAAGAGAGCAATCATATCTGTTGAGCCTCAGAAATCCTGGGGTCTATTCCAAGGTCTGAGGGGTGTGTGCTCTAATGGTTACAGACACTTCTGGCCCTGTGGACCCCCCTCCCAAAAAACCTGACCCCTTCTGCCCCTGGCCCTCCAGCCTGACCTCATTCAAGTTCTGGTCTCCCCTCCTCAGTTCCTTGTGCCAACCCTGGTCTTCCTCTATGTGGCCAGCCCTGTCTCTCCACCCATTTCCCACCAAATGCCCTAGCTTCTTGCCCCAGTTTCCCTCCTCATTAATCCCAAGCTCAGCTCCTCACTCCCCTGCATCCCAGTCAGACTGCATGACTCTTCTCGTCTCCTCCATGATGCCTGAGCGCACAGCAGAGACAGGCTTGCTGCTCTCAGTTGCTGGGCTCAGAGCCACAACTACCCCCTTTGGCCAAGAGGAGCAAATGCACGGGAAATCCTGCTCAGTCCCTGCATCCCTGAGAGGGAGCATGTGCAGTCTGAGCAGCATGTGGGAGCTGAGAGAGGCTGCTGCAGCATGCTCTGTACAAACAAAAATCACTGGAAAATGTAGCTGCTAAACTCTAACAAGTCTCTACTGAATGTGTGAAAACTGCAGTTTTCAGGGGTTCATAACTTGGCCAAATTTGGGCAAATTATCATGGGTACAGCAACAGGCACATCCTGTCACCAGGCTACCTCCCTCCTAGCCAAATTTCAAGTCCGTGGTCCAAATAATAGAAGCACTAGAGCTTCTCAAAGAAATGACTGCAAGATTTTTAATATGGGCAGAACATGTTTTTCCCTAATCTCATTTTCAGAAAACAGCTGAACTGCTTTAGCTGAAACTTTCCAAAAAATGTTCAGCTTGAGGCAGGCATCCAGCACACAAAATTTCAGCCCAAATGGTTAAAATTAAAGCTTACTGAAACATGCTGTCCACAATTGCTGTCTGGAGTTCCTCTCCTCCATCCTAGACCCCCTCTAGTCCAACTTCTACCCTTTGCATTTCACTGAAATGGCTCTTGCCAATGTCTCTATGACCTCTCCCTAGCCAAATCTCAGAATCAGTACTCCTTCCTCATCCTCCTTGACTTGTCAGCTGCCTTTGACACAATTGACCATGCTCTTCTTGAAATCTTGTCGTCCCTCGGCTTCCATGATTCTGTCTTCTCTTAGTTCTCCTCTTGCTTCTCTAATACGTTCTTCAGCATGTCCTTAGAGGATCCTTCTCATCCCCCTGCCCCAGCTTTCTATATGGGTTCCACAGGGCTGTGTCCTTGGTCCCCTTCTCTTCTCCCTCGACACCTTATCTCTTGATAATCTCATTGCAAACACAAATTCAACAACCATCTCTATGCTGATAACTCACAGATCTACGTCTACTCCAGACCTTCTGCCCAAACTACAATCTCAGCCGCTCTCTCTCTCACCTCCTTGTGGATGGCAAGCTGTCAGCTCAAGCTCAACCTGACTAAAACAGAGCTCCAAATCTTTGCCACCCAAATCCTCCACTACCTCCTTTCTCAATCACTGTGGATAACACCATCCTGTCGGTCACAAGCCCGTAACCTGAGTGGCATCTTCAGCTTGGACCTCTCTCAGTGGTGGGCAACCTGCGGCCCGTGGGCTGCACGCGGCCCGTCAGGCTAATCCGCTAGCAGAGCGCGAGACAGTTTGTTTACATTGACCGTCCAGAGGCACAGCCGCCTGCAGCTCCAAGTGGCCGTGGTTCTCCGTTCCCGGCCACTGGGAGCTGTGGGCGGCTGTGCCTGCAGACGGGCAATGTAAATAAACTATCTTGCGGCCCGCCAGCGGATTACTCTGACGGGCCGCATGCGGCCTGCGGGCCACAGGTTGCCCACCACTGCTCTAGATCCTCACATCCAGATGATATACAAATCTTCATTTCTTTCTGCATAACATCTCTAAGATATGCCCTTTCTTATCCATCCACACAGCTAAAACGCGTGTCCTGACTCTCATCTTCTATCTCGATTATTGCCACATCCTCTCTGGCCTTGACAAATGCAGTCTTGTCCCACTCACATTCAGAATGCTGCTGCTGCAAAGATCATGTTCCTAGCCTGTCACTTTGACCATGTCACCCCTTTCTCTGAATCCCTCCAGTGGCTCCTCCTCCTCTTTTGCATCCAGCATAAGCTGCTTTGTCTTCACTTTCAAGGCCCTTCACAGTCAATCCCAGTCTACCTATCTCCTCTTGAGTCGCGCTCATTTTTCCAGTTGTCAGTGCTCTCCTCTGATCGGCCCGTGATGGCCTCCATTGCCCACTTCTTACAGTTTCAAACACCTTTGTGCTTTCTCTCACGCTGCCCCATACGCATGGGAGTGGCTCCCCACAGACATCTGCAAAGCTACCTCATTGTCCACATTCAAATGTCTCTTCACAACTTTCCTTAGCCACGATGCCTACAAAAATGACAACGGTTAGGCTGCTAGCGTGCAGAGACTGCTGCTCGTCATGCTGATCACCCCTCTTTGTTTGTAGGCTGCCATCTGGCTATATTTACCTCTTAGCTGGGAGGAGAGACCACCTTTCTGTTCTGTGTTTGTGCAATGCCCAGCACACTGGAATTCTGATCCATGACTAGAGTCCTTAAGCACAATACAAATAATAAGAATAAAATTTGGCAAACTTATAAGCACCTGATAACAGGGTCTTATAATGGAAAGTGTCAGGCAACCTTAACTACAGGCATCGCTACCTGTGTCCCCTATCATAAACATACCCAGCATTGTAGTACCTAGGCAGTAAGATACGAGTCTGAGCATGGGTCTGAGAATCCAACACTCATGGTTACTAGTTACCTAACATTAAGGGCAGCTTAGCACTTTTCAGGCTCTGGCCCTTGTTGGGGACAATGCAGAGTCATGCTGCCCAGAGCCCACCAGCATGCAGCATGCATGTATGCAATTGGGGTGGCTAGTACTGCTTGGCCCTTGCACTTAGGAGCATAGGGACCAGCCCTTGTGCAACAGTTGCGATGGGGGGGAAGGCTTCTTGTGCCATCCCCATCCCAAGGGGAACCCAAGCATTAGTCAGTTGCTGTGTTGTTCCTTGTAGCAAATTTAAAGCGTAGATGCTTCCGGGGTCAGTACACAGCTCCCCTAAGCTGTGCCTAGGCGGGTTACTTCTCAGCATTAGCTGCTGAGTAACAGGTGTGATGTTTTACAGGCAGATTTTCCAGCTTCCTAGATCTTTGACCATAAGAGCATTGGGCCTGAGAGTATGTCTACACAGCAAAGAAAAACCCCATGGCTGGCCTGTGCCAGCCGACTCGGGCTCGTGGGGTGTTTCATTGCTGCGTAGACTTCTGGGGTCAGGGACCCTGCAGGGTGGGAGGGTCTCAGAACTAGGTCTGTCCTCTTAGACTTGAGCTGCTCTCCTGGGGCCTCATACTGCATCCATACTCCACTTAGCTGAACGGCTGGGAGTCCTTGCACAGTCCCCTCATGGCCAGCGCAGGGGCTAGCGCCCCCGTGGACAGTCACTCTGGCGCTGTGGTGGTTTCTCTGCCAGGTCACCTGGCCCTCCAGCCAGGTTACAGTCTTTAGTTCCCCCTTTCTGGGGTCACCATTGACCAGACTCAAGTCCAAAATGTCCTTGACAGACACAAACCCCTCTGCTGGCTCCGGGGTTATTGCTCAGCTTCCTCCCAGTTGGAGCAGGGCTGCTCCCATGGCTCCCGGCCTGCCTGGAGAGCATTTCCCTGACAACTCAGGGGCCTTCGGCTCCCTGCAGTCTCTATGGATATTGTGGCAGTTTTCTGGGCTTCCCCCCTTTCACTGCCTCTTATTGCTCTGAGCTTCTGGCCTTTCCTGGAACCTCCCTCAAGCTCCTTCCCCAACTGGACTTTATTACTATTTAAAACTGGCTGGTTTTACACAGGAATCACCGGATTTCCTCAGGTGGGCCCCATTCTGCAATCTCTCCATTCTGCTACAATCTGGCACTCGTCACTGGATGTATTGTAACGAGGTGGGTAGCTATCACCCTGACTCAAGTGCTGCTGGCCTAAGTCTCCCAGACACCTCTGCAGTGGTGTCAGCTTAGTGGGTAATTTCTTACCTCCTGCTCTGTGACAGGACCGTAATTCATACAGGGCCAGGGTGCGACCAAGGAGCTAGGAGCAAACCCACAAGCCAGTAAAGACTCTATGTAGACCTGCCATCCAGCTAGAACAGGGAACTAGCTGAAATGTCCCGGACCAAGCTGCCCAGGACAGAAATGAAAGGGTCCAAGACAAACTCTCCAACAGGGACCCGTCCTCGATGACCTGCCCAAAGCAGAGAAGCTTGTGATGTGCCCCACGCTGAGCCTTGCCCCTCGAAAAGAACCCTGAGCTCAGGATGGGGATATAGCCCTAGAGTCCAGGCAATGGAGGAACTCAGAGACACTCCTTTGCAACAGCCGGGCCAGGCCATGCTCTGTCCCTTTTCTAGCTGGTCAATGCCACTTTCATGGCCCCAGCAGCTCTGGGCTTCCCAAAGTCCTTCCGATACCATTCCGGGAATCAGCCCACAGCCAGACTCCCACGCTGACATAACGAGGTTTGACCTGGTCACTAGAAGCTCTGCCCTTAGCCAAGGTCCCTTCGGTAGTTCAGCTGCTCAAATACCATTCTCTGGCCTCTGAGTGCTAACAGCCTCAGAAGGCAGCATAACTCTGGCCTGCCCGGTGCTATTACACTCCTGCATGCCCACACGCACGCTCAGCCATTGCCAGGCATGCTGATGTCGCACGCCCAGACTCCTCAGGGAACGCTTGGGGCAGGCCTGCTGTTCTGCAGCCACTTACCATTCCGGCCGTTATGCACGTAGACCACCCTGGCCTGCTCCATCGGGGTCTTCCCCAGGCAGTATAAAATCCCCACCAGATCCGCCACCGAAAAGCCTCTGGCTTGGACCTCATTGCTGCGATTCCTGTAGTTCTGGAACTTTGTGTTGGGATGAGTCATCACTATTTTATTGTCCCTCTCGATCTGGAGGTAGCTCACAGCTCGCTCGCCCATCACACAGGAGAGGTAGAAACTGGTGTGAGACGGACTTTGCACATTGGCGACCAGAGTAATGTCCAGAATGGCAGCTGTGCAGGAGGGATGAGAGGGAGAGAGAGCGTGTGGGGAGCCACGGCCCAGACACACCCCAGCAGGACA
>NW_020679986.1:0-4723 GCF_002925995.2 Terrapene triunguis | reverse complement strand
AGCCTCTGCGGGGAGGGCAGGGTCACGGGCAGCGCCACGGGCCAAGCCGGGTACTGGGCCCTGCCCAGGATGCAGCTGCCTCTGGGGTGGGGCAGCAGCTGCTTCAGCCCTGCACAGCCTGAGCTGGGGGGCTGTGTCCAGAGCTAGGCCAATGCCCAGCTCCCACAGGGGCCCTGGAGAGTCCCCCCACCCCCCGCCAGACAGCCCCGCCCACAGGGAGCCCCGCCCCCTCCAGGCGCCCAGCAGCCAGTTACCTGCAGCGAGAAGGAGACGTGAATGGCAACCGAGCCCGTCACGGTGCCCAGCCCCAGAAACGTGCCCGAGTCACTGGTGGGACAGATGGCACCAAACAGCTGGTCAGACAGATGGACAGCACAGCCCCCCCCCGCCCCCCCCCCCCCTCGCCCTGCCCCCCCCCCCCAGCCCAGCCTGCCCCTCTCCCCCCAGCCCTCGCCCTGACCCCCTACCTGACAGAGAGGCAGGAGACGACCTCGCCCCCGCAGGGCTGGGTGAGCAGCGGCAGGAAGGTTTTTCCATCCCACTTGGTGAGGTAGCAGGGCGGGGGGCGGCGCCCGCGCTTGTGGGGCACCTGCACCGTGTAGAGTCGCAGCGCCTCCGCCTGGTCCGGCACCGCCCCGAACCTGCCACCGGGAGCCCGTCAGCCCAGCCCCCGCCGGCCCCTAGCCACGCGGGGAGCCCGTCAGCCCAGCCCACACCCACACCCACACCGGGAGCCCGTCAGCCCAGCCCAGCCCCCGCCAGCCCCCCTGAGCCCAGCCCCCACCCACGCCGGAAGCCCGTCAGCCCAGCCCAGCCCCCGCCGGCCCCCCTGAGCCCAGCCCCCACCCACGTCGAGAGCCCAGCCCCCGGGTCCCAGCCCCTGCCCCAAGCCCCACCCTTGAGCCCAGCCGAACAGCCAGGCCCCTGTCCCCAGGGATAAGTCGATCTGGCCAGGCATCGCTCCATGCCAGGGCCCTACCTGCAGGCCTGGTAGCGGTAGGTCTTGTCAGGGACGCCCGGCATGTTCTCGTCCCAGCGCAGCCGCAGCACCAGCTGGTCCCTCTGCCACACGCAGCAATGGAAATCCCGGCCCGCCGTCACCACCTGCCGGGACGCAGCCGTGAAAGCCGGGCGGGGGGGCCCCCAGCCAGCCTCAGGAGCGATGGAGACCCAGCCTCAGTTTCCCCAGTCCGTCTGGCCTGCACCAGGCTGCGACTCCCCCTCTCCTGTCTAAGGCACCGTGGCCGCACCCCACCGTGTGCCACCTCCCCGGGCCAGCACTGGCATCCTGAGCCCCCCTCCCCCGGCCACAGGAGCCTTCACTCAGGGACGCCGGCCCCCACCCCACACAACCCCCCTGGCGCGTGGGGGGCAGGCAGCGAGCGCCCTGGGGGGGGGGGGACTCACCCTGGGGTCCGGGGTCGGCTGCTCACCTTGTTCTCGGGACCCAGCGCAATGTCCTCAATCTCCCCGTCATGGGCTTTGAACTCCCGCACCTTCTTCATGCTGGGGAACTGAGAGAGAGCCGGGCTCAGCGACCCCCCAGCTGGGGAACTGAGAGAGAGCCGGGCTCAGCGACCCCCCAGCTGGGGAACAGAGAGAGCCGGGCTCAGCGACCCCCCAGCGCCCTGGGAACTGAGAGAGAGCCGGGCTCAGCGACCCCCCAGCGCCCGGGGAACTGAGAGAGAGCTGGGCTCAGCCGCCAGGCCGAGCCCAACACCCCCCCTCCCCACAACTCTCCTTATGCCCCCAGTCTCCCAGCTCCTCCCCACACATCAGCCTGGCTGCCATTAACACTGCTATGGCCAGGGCGGGCGCAGCCAGCCGGGCTGGTTTAGCCCGAGGACCCGGGATTGCCAGACTGGACCCGGCCGCCTAGGGCCAGGTGCTGCAGAGAGGGAGGCGCCCGCCCTGGTAGCCCTGAGGCAGCAGGGTTAGTTATAACCACACCCGGCAGCCTTATGAGCCACAGAAAAACAGCCAATCCTGTGTGAATCTTGCTAAGCTCGGGGCCCCACTGGCGTCCTGCGGCAGTGAGTTCCACAGGCTAATTAATCATTGGGCTAAAGAGTGTTTCCTTTTATCGGCTTTCAACTGTCCCCCTTTTAGCATCTTTGAACTCTCCTTGGTCTCACGTTATGAGCTGGGAGAAGAGACACGCCCCGTTCTCCCTACTACTGCCCGCCCGCCTGAGCAGGACAGTGACAGTGAAATGCTCAGGGTGATTAGTGAGGCTACAAAAACAGAAAACCCAGTAATAATGGGGGATTTCCATCATCCCCATACTGACTGGGCACATGTCGCCTCAGGACGGGATGCAGAGAGGCCATTTCTAGACACCGTTAATGACGGCTTCTTGGGGCAGCTGGTCCTGGAACCCACAAGGGGAGAGGCAAGTCTTGATTCAGAGCTAAGTGGCTCACAGGGTCTGGTCCAAGAGACGAACATAGGCAAATCGCTCGGGAATAGTGACCATAATGTTAAATTTAACTTCTCTGTAGGGGAGAAATACCAAAGAAACCCACCACAGCAGCATTTAACTTCAACAAGGGGAACTACACAAAAGCCAGGACATTAGCTAAACGCAAATTAAAAGGAACAGTCACAAGAGTGAAATGCCTGCAAGCAGCATGGAAACTATTTAGAAACACAACAACAGAGGCTCAAACTAAAAGGATACCCCAAGTAAAAAAATCAGTCAGAGGACCAAAAACCCACCCCCCTGGCTAAACAACAGAGTAAAGCGGTGGTTAGCGACAGAAAGGCATCCTTTCAAAATAGGAAGTCAAATCCCACTGAGGAAAACAAAGGATAAACTCTGGCCAAGTGAAGTATAATCAAGCAGGCCAAAAAAGAATTTGAAGAGCAACTAGCAAAAGACACAAAAACTAACAGCAAAATTTTTTCTAAGTACATCAGCAGCAGAAATCCTGCCAAAGCGGTCAGTGGGGCCGCTGGACACTGGAGATGCTAAGGATGCACTCAAGGAAGACAAGGCTGTTGCAGAGAAGCTCAATGAATTCTTTGCATTGGCCTTCACTGCAGAGGGAGATTGCCCCACCTGAGCCATTTTCTTTTTAGGTGACAGATCTGAGGGACTGTCCCAGACTGAGGTGTCAGTAGAGGAGGTTTTCGCACAAATCGATCAGTTACACAGTAACAAGTCACCAGGACCAGGTGGTGTCACCCAAGAGTTCTGAAGGAACTCAAATGTGAAACTGCAGAACTCCTAGGGTTCCAGAGGTGATCCCGGCAATTACAGGCCAGTAAGCCTGACTACAGTACCAGGCAAAATGGTTGAAACTATGGTAAAGAAAAGAATTATTACACACACGGATGAATACAATACGCTGGAGAAGAGTCAACATGGTTTTTGTAAAGGGAAATCACGCCTCGCCACTCTACTAGAATTCTTGGAGGGGGTCAAGAAGCATGTGGACAAGGGGGATCCAGTGGCTATAGTGAACTTAGATTTTCAGAAAGCCTAAGCAAAGTAAGGTGCCCCGGGATAAGAGAGAAGGTCCTCTCATGGATTGGTAACTGGTTAAAAGACAGGAAACAAAGGGTAGGAATAAATGGTCAGTTTTCAGAATGGAGAGAGGTAAATAGTGGTGCCCTCCAAGGGTCTGTACTGGGCCCAGTCCTATTCAACATATTCATAAACCATCTGGGAAAAGGGGTAAACAGTGAGGTGCCAAAATTGGCAGATGATACAAAACTGCTCAAGATAGTTAAGTCCCAGGCAGACTGTGAAGAGCTACAAAAGGATCTCTCAACACTGGGTGACTGGGCAATAAAATGGCAGATGAAATTCAAGGTTGATAAATGCAAAGTAACTCACATTGGAAAACAATCACAACGCTATATACAAAAAAGAAAGATCTTGGCGGCATTGTGGATAGTTCTCTGAGAACATCCACTCAATGTGCAGCGGCAGTCAAAAAAGCGAACAGAATGTTTGGCATCATTAAGAAAGGGATCGATAATAAGAAACTATCATATTGCTTTTATATAAATCCCTGGTACGCTCACACCTGGAATTGTGTGTGCAGACGTGGTCGCCCCATCTCACAAAAGATCTATTGGAATTGGAAAAGGTTCAGAAAAGGGCAACAAAAATGATTAGGGGTCTGGAACGGCTTCCGTATGAGGAGGGATTAATAAGACTGGGACTGTTCAGGTTGGCAAAGAGACGACTAAGGGGGGATACGACAGAGAGCCAGAAAATCACACCTGGTGTGGAGAGAGTGACTAGGGAAGTGTTATTTACCCCTTCTCATAACACAAGAACCTGGGGTCACCCAATGCCATTAATAGGCAGCAACAGGAAGCGTTACGGCACTGACCGGCCCCCGCCCACCCAGCGGGAGGCCTGAAGGATCTTGGGCAGGGACCCCCAGCTGACATCACCTCCCACAGGGGAGCAGCTCCACTCCCGCCCAGGCCTGCTCCTACCTCCCAGAGTCGGAGGAACCCGTCGGCGCCGCCCGTGGCCAGCAGCGAATGGTCCACGCTGACACGCACGGCCTTCTGCAGCGCGTCGGGGCTGAAGTCCGTCTGCACGCTGCACAGCGTCTCCACCTCCACCTCGCCTGCCTCGCTCCTCGTGTCACCCTCGCCTTTCTCAGAGGGGCTGGGGGCCTTTCGCTTCCGGGGGCCCTTCTCCGCACCGCCTGGGACAGAAAGAGCAATGACGGCCCACGCCAGCCGGGCGCCTCAGACC
>NW_020679985.1:0-2884 GCF_002925995.2 Terrapene triunguis | reverse complement strand
CAAATAAAAGTTCCAGCCCCTGTTGCTTATTGAAAGAAATGACTCAAGATCCCAGTTACATGTTTTATTAACACGAACAAATAAATCCAAGCGCACGCATCACTAAGGCTAAATGACTATAGACACCACTCAGCTAAGGGTTAAACAATACAGTGATCAAGTTCAGGTCAAATCAGTAAATCAATGAGTTAACAAGGATATTGCATTGGAATCAAGCCGTGAATTTAGTCAAACCATCAGATTAATACAGCAGAAAACCAACCCTTATAAATCCTAAAAGAGCAACCTAAGAAGGCAGGTGCATATTTAGTGATGCCGAAAGCCCAATCAGAGATTTCTACCCAGGCAGTGCAACCCAGATTTAGCGAGCTGAATATTTCAATACCGAAACCAAATTATTGCTTATATTTAGCCTACTACCTCAAAGCTAATTAGTTTTCTCCTTAGATTTCACTATTGTGTAGCTAACACTTCTCCTCGCCCTCTTGCCCCAAAGCACATACAGACCTTAGAAAGACATTAGTAAAAGAAGTTCCAACTGCTCTCGCTGAACAATACATATCTGACAGCTCAATTCCTTGCAATGCTTCCATAGGTGAGGAGCATGCATTCAGTCATTTCATAGAGCAGCGTTATAAGGCTATTAAGATTTGGGGAACTATTCTTCCTAACATCTTCCCTGTGGGGGCCGGATAGCTCTGTGGTTTGAGCATTGGCTTGTTAAACTTAGGGTTGTGAGCTCAATCCTTGAGGAAGCCACTTGGGGATCTGGGGCAAAATCAGTATTTGGTCCTGCTAGTGAAGGCAGGGTGCTGTAGTCAATGACCTTCCAGCACTATGAGATAGGTATATCTCCATATATTATTATATTTTTATTTTATAGATCTCAGAGGGGCATACACACACTCTCTCTCTCTAATAGAAAGGCTGTGAGGTCTTCAAGTTCATAAAAAGAAACACATACAGAAAATAGAAAAAGGAACAAAACGTTTCTAAGATTTCAAGGGGTTGGATCTCTGCACCTCTCGGTCTTTGGATTCACCTGGAGTAGGAACTGTAGCTGCAGTTTAGGAACCAGGTAATGGCATAGATGGTCCAGCACTTTGGGCTAGCAGGCTTTTCAGGTACAGGGAGACTTCTGAAGGCTGCATAGCCTGTCGATTTTGTGCTTCATTCCCCAGAGGGGATCAGTCCTGGGATCCTAGCAGTCAGTCTCTCTGAGGCGATGTCTACACTGGCAGAGTTACAGCCCTGGGAGTTACAGCGCCGCTCAGAGAGTGCTGAAGGGAAACCGCTATTGTGTGTTCACACTGTCAGCTGCCTGCGCAATAGCGTGTTCACACTTGCAGCACTGGGCAGCTATCCCACTGAGCATCTCTTCCTCTTCTGCCACTAAGAGTTGTGGGAAGGTGGAGGGAGGTGGGAGTTGTGGGAAGGTGGGAGGGAGGTGTTTCCTGAGCCCAAAAGCGGCATTCCACTGTGGTCAGCACCTCTGTGAATGCCCCGTCATGCATTGCTTCGCATCTCAGCAATCCCTGTGCTTCCGTCCGCAGGTGGCACCAGCTTTCAGTGATTTGTCTACTGCACACTCTGCCTATTCGGTCTGTAGGAATGGATCCCACACTTACTAACACGTCACGAGTGGCAGTGGAGTTATTCCTTAAACTACAAAGGCAGGAGGAGTTAGACATTGATTTCGCCATGTGTAGTAGCTAGGACATGAGATTGCTTGTGGCATTCACTGATGTGCTGACCACAGTGGAACACCACTTTTGGGTTCGGGAAACAAGCACCAAGTGGTGGGATCACATCGTGATGCACATCTGGGATGATGAGCAGTGGCTGCAGAGCTTTCGGATGAGGAAAGCCACATTCATGGGACTATGTGATGAGCTCGCCGCAGCCCTGTGGTGCAAGGACATGAGAATGAAAGCTGCCCTGCCATTGGAGAAGCACGTGGCAATTGGACTGTGGAAGCTGGCTACTCCAGACTGCTACCAATCGGTCGCTAACCAGTTCGGACGCCTGTTGACAAGTTTGCAGGGCCATTAATTGCATCCTGCTCTGAAAGACTGAGACTCTGGGCAACGTGTGTGACATTGTGGATGGCTTTGCATAAATGGGCTTCCCTAACTGCAGAGGGGGATAGATGGCACGCATATTCCAATTCTGGCATCTGACTACCTAGCCACTGAGTACATTAATCACAAGGGGTATTTTTCTATGGTTCTCCAGGCACTTGTGGATGACCGTGGGCGTTTCACGGACATTAACACAGACTGATCCGGAAAGGGGCGTGACACACAAATCTTTCAGAACATTGGCCTATTGAGGAAGCTGAAAGCAGGGACTTTCTTCCCGGACCAGAAGTTCACTGTAGGGGAAGTCGAAATGCCCATTGTGATCCTGGGAGACCCTACTTACCCCTTAATGTCGTGGCTTATGAAGCCATACACTGGGCATCTTGACAGCAGCAAGGAGTTTGTTCAACAACAGGCTGAGCAAGTGCAGAATGACAGTTGAGTGAGCTTTTGTCCATTTAAAGGCCCGCTGGCGCTGACTATGTGGAAGGCTGGACCTGGCCGATGACAATATTCCTATGCTTATAGCCGCATGCTGTACACCCCATAATATCTGTGAAGGGAAGGGTGAAAGCTTCACTCAGGGGTGGACGGCTGAGGCTCAGCATCTGGAGGCTGAATTTGAATAGCCAGAGACCAGGACTATTAGAGGGGCGAAGTGTGGGACTATAAGGATCAGGGATGCCTTAAGGCAGCAATTTGAAGCTGAAAGCCACTATTTGTTGCTATGCACGGGAGTTTAGTGCTTGTAATACTACGAGGTGATTGTGATTGGTGCAGACCATGCACTATAAAGGTTTAAG
>NW_020679984.1:0-1726 GCF_002925995.2 Terrapene triunguis | reverse complement strand
ATGATTTAGTTGGGAATTGGTCCTGCTTTGAGCAGGGGGTTGGACTAGATGACCTCCTGAGGTCCCTTCCAACCCTGATATTCTATGATTCTAAGGCCATGCCAGAGGAACAACATGAGAGCTATTATTTTGCGGTGAGAAATCTGAAGTACCATCCCACATTGATGTGTCAGTACAAGAGGTTTTTAGAACAAACAGATTCATTAAACAGTAATAAGTCCCTAGGACCTAATGGTATTCAGCCAAGAGTTCTGAAGGAATTCAAATATGAAATTGCAGAACTACTAACTGTCCAGTATATAACCTATTGCTGAAACAAGCCTCTGTGCTCAATGACTGGAAGGTAGCTGATGTAACACCAGAGGCAATCCCGGCAATTACAGGCTGGTAGAAGCCTAACTTCAGTACTGGGCAAATTGGTTGGAGCTATAGAAGAGAACAGAATTATCAGACACAGAGATGAACACCATTTGTTGGGGAAGAGTCAACATGGCTTTTGTAAAGGAAATCATGCCTCACCAATCTACTAGAATTCTTTGAGTTTATCAATAAACATGTGGGCAAGGGGGATCCAGTGGATATAGTGTACTTGGCTATTCAGAAAGCCTTTGACAAGGTCCCTTGCCTGGTACTGATGCTAGGCTTACCAGTCTATAAT
The DNA here is from genome assembly GCF_002925995.2 of Terrapene triunguis. Classification (NCBI taxonomy): domain Eukaryota; kingdom Metazoa; phylum Chordata; order Testudines; family Emydidae; genus Terrapene; species Terrapene triunguis. The sequence goes on along the minus strand of NW_020679984.1, from coordinate 1,068 downwards.
TTCTGGGATCACACTCTGGAGCCTTTTTAAAAAATCAGCATTACTTTAGCTATCCTCCAGTCATCTGGTACTGAGGCCCCCACTGATTGTTGGGCAGGCTTCCTGCTTCTGATGTACTTAAAAATTTTACAGTTGACTTGCCATGGTGGCATTTTGTTTGTTTTATTTGGGGTATATATTTAGTTTGAGCCCCTACTATGGTGTTTTGTAGTAGCTTCCATGCAGCTTGCAGGCACTTCACTCTTGTGACTGGTTCCTTTTAATTTCTGTTTAACTAGCCTTCTCATTTTTGTGTAGTTCCCCTTTTTGAAGTTGTGACCAGAGTCCCAGGGGGGCCACACCGAGATTGCTCAATTAGGGCAAACTGCAAAGAATGGGGCAGACAATCCCCAAAACTGGTGGTTATTCTAATACTTAGATTCACCAAGCCAGCAACAAAACATCTTCCACCATAGGCACCAGCTTCCTCCGGGCCTAGGGTGACCAGATGTCCCGATTTTATAGGGACAGTCCCGATTTTTGGGTCTTTTTCTTATATAGGCTCCTATTACCCCCCCACCCCCTGTCCCGATTTTTCACATTTGCTGTCTGGTCACCCTATCCAGGCCCGGGGGGGTGCTCAACCCCCCACTCTGTCCCAGACCCCACCCCCACCCTTTCCCCAAACCCCCACCCCATCTCGCCTCTTCCTGCCCCCACTCCACCCTAGGCCCCACCCTTTCCCTAAGCCACCACCCCCCATCCTGCCTCTTCCTGCCCCTGCTCTGCCCCAGGCCCCACCCTATCCCTTCCCCCAAGGCCCCACCCGCACCCCGCCTCTTCCCGCTCAGTTCCGCCATCTCCTCCCAGCATGCCCCATCCCCGCTCTTCCCCCTTCCTCCCAGAGCCTCCTACATGCCACGAGACCGCAGATTGCGGTGGGCGGGAGGCTCTGGGGGCGGGAGGGACACTGGCCGGTGGGTGGGAGGCGCTGGGGGGGAGAGAGGGAGCTGGATGCCAATGGGTGCTAAAACCATGGGTGCCATGACTACCAAAACCTTAGACTACAAGTTCACTACAACAAAGGTC
>NW_020679983.1:0-1575 GCF_002925995.2 Terrapene triunguis | reverse complement strand
CTGTGTGTGTGTGAGTGTGTAATAATGAAGGGGCAGGTCACTGATGCAGAGTGATCTAGATCGCTTGGTAAGGTGGGTGAAAACATCCAATGGGTGTTTCAGTACAGCTAGATGTAAACATGTACCCCTAGGAACAGAGACCACAGGCCGTACATAGAGGCTGGGGCTCTATCCTGGGAAGCAGCAACTCTGAAAGAGATTTGGTGAATAATCAGTTGAACACGAGCTCCCACTATGACGCGGGGGCCAAAGAGCGAACACGTGCCTGGCCTGCATGAACAGGGGAATCTCGGGGAGCAGCAGGGAGGTGATTTTCCCTCTGGATCTGGCACTGGGCGGCCGCTGCTGGGATCCGGTGCCCAGGTCTGGGGCCTGAAATTCAAGAAGGATGGTGATAAATTGGGGAGGGATCAGAGAAGAGGCACGAGAATGATGAAAGGGTTAGAAACCTGCCTTGTAGTGAGAGACTCACAGACTCGATCTGTTTAGCTGAACAAAGAGCAGGTTAAGGGGTGACTTGATCCCAGTCTACAGGTACCTACATAATAAGGGGCTCGGCTCTTCCGTCCAGCCGAGAAAGGTCTAACCGGATCCAAGGGCTGGCAGTTGAAGTTAGAGAAATTCAGCCTGGCAATAAGGGGAGGGGAATTAACTGTTGGAACAGGTCACCCAGGGTCGTGGGGGATGCGCCGTCCCTGGCAATTTCTCAGTCAAGACGGGACGTTTTGCTCCAAGCTCTGCTCTTGGAATCACTGTGGGGCCGGTTTCTGGCCCGTGCTGGATGGGGGATCAGACTAGATGATCACCATGGTTCCTGCTGGCCTGGGGATCTCTGAATCCCATGTCCTGTGCCCTCTGCCCGTAACCCCAGCCTGTGCTTGTCCCCAGAGCTGGTGCTCTCACCCCGGCCCACACCCCGCACCGTCCCCAGCGTTGAGCAGGCAGGGAGCAGGGATCCAGGCCAGAAGGGTTTGGCTCAGGCCCGTCTCAGCTGCTTGGCTGGGGAAGCCCCCATGCGAGGTGGGCTTGCTCTGCAGTACCTCCCCCGTGACGCCGTAAAGCGATTAGCAGGGTGGGAAGAAGCAGCTAAGCGCTTTAATGTGCTTATGCCAATGTGTCGCTTTCTGCCCCTTATATATTATTTAGCGAATCCATCTCAATAACGCCGGCTCTGCGCAGATCTGCCTGGCAGTAATTGAATTAGGGGCGCTCCCAGCCCCACACAGGGCTCAGAAATGCAGAGCAGTTTGCACATGGAAATTGCTTGCAAATGAATTTTCCTTTAATAAGGGGAATAGCTCAGCGCAAAATTAAACTGTCAATGGAGGGGAAAAGTGGGGCACTCACCAAGGAGCAACCGGAAGCGGCTGCATCTGCACAAGCAGGGCCCATCTCTGCCAGACCTGGCACAGCCCCCGAGCCCACCCCCCGGGCCAGGGGGGATACAGGGGAACCCAGCGTGTAATGCGATTACCCATCCCCTCCTGGCTGCGCTGGGCCCTGGGGAGGGGGGTCTGGCCAGCCGGCAGTCCCAGGCAGAGGTGTTACTGGCAAATGATCTATTCATTAACACAG
>NW_020679982.1:0-2964 GCF_002925995.2 Terrapene triunguis | reverse complement strand
GGGGCTGGGCAGCGCCCGGCCCGACGGGGCCCTGATCTCGGTCGGGGTCTGAGCGGTGCCTGGCACAGTGGGGCGCTGATCTTAGTCAGGGCCTGGTGCCATTACCATGGTCTAGATGGGCCCTGACCATTTGCCCCTCCATAGCGTCCCAGAAGGCGGCCGTACATGGGCAATTTTTTCAGTTGAACGGGCCCCCAATTTGAAGCCAAAGAAGCCTCCCACGCCGTGTACTCCATGAATTTCACACTGATTTCCTGCCCCCGTCTCTGCACCCTGCCCCAGCCCATCGGCTGGCATTTCACCATCCATCTCTGCTCTGGAAGGAGCTGGCATGACCCTGCATGGCCCATTGCTGGCGAGCCACAAGTCAGGGCTGTATGCGGCTTGCTGGGCTCCCCAGCCCACCCTGGGGCACTGGGTCATGGCTTAGGTTAGGGGAGATCCTGCCCGAAGCTACAGGGGGGCTTTGATCCCAAAAGGAGCCCCACCAGGTGCCCCCCAAGCCCAGCACCACTTTCAGTGGGGAGAACAAACTTCAGCCGTGGCCCGTGGCTTCTATCCATGGCACGACAGAAGCAGGGAGGCACCGGAGATGCCAGCTCAGCGTCAAGGCCAGTGACTTATCTCGGGCTGGGCTGGCGCGGTGCCAGCCAGCTCGCTGAACACGGGCCCACATGGGCCCATCCTTTGCTGACAGCTGCCTTGGAGACGTGGCTTGAGACCTCCCAGCTAAACAGCTGTGGCTTATCAGTGAGTCTATCCGGCACGTCGGGCTGCTTTCTCCATTCCTCTGTGGAGCGAAGCCGTGGTCCCTCTGCCCGTCGCCGGCCTCAGTCCTGTGTGCACCCCTGGGGAAGCCAGATGCCCCCACCCCCCCCATGGTGACACCGCATGGCGCCAGCTGGGGCTCCCAAGAGCCTGTCTGCATCCCCCGGTGTGTTTGCCCAGGCTGCAAGGCATGGCCACGGGGTGGGGTCAGCCCAGGGGAGCCCTCAAGCGAATGCCGAATTGATCCCACGGCCGAATACGGCTCTCACTGACACGAGCTTCCGCAGCCGTCGATGGGGTCACTCCTGCTTTACACCTCTAAGGGAGGGGAGGATCCGACCCCCGTGAACACCCAAGGTCATCGAAACCCAGCCAGCTGTCATATCGCCCTGATCTCTGTGCCGCTCCCTTGAATTGCTGCAGGGGAGCGCGGCTGGTCGCTTTCACTCTGTGCGTGCCAGCCCCGCTGGCGTAAACCCTCTGCATCGCTCCAGGGCAGCCAGGGTGATTTACACCCAGAAGGGATCTGGGCCCATCTCCGGCGCTAGGTCCAAGGCTGTTCCCCTCATTATTAGTGGTTATTGAGTAATCAGCACCTCCGCCGGACTTTGACGCCTGAACGGGGGTTACGGCCATGTGCTGGTGCACTCCCCGGGGCGGGGCGATCATCCCTCTTTGTCAGACTAGGGAAACTGAGGCCGGGAGGGACGCAGGGACTCGCCTACAGACGGAGGTCGGGGTGTGTGTATTTTTCCCCCCAGCTCCTCCACCTCCATACACCGTCCTCAGTGAAATGTACCAAGGGACGGGAACTGTCACCATTGAAAATGGGCCCATGCGCCCCAGCTCGGGGGCTGAGCTGTAGCCAGGCTGACGCCGCTCGCCGGAGCCACAGCGGACGGGGGTCTATGACACCCTACTGTGATAGCTGTTCAAGCTGAGAAGGCTGCCACCTCTGCGCATCCCTGGGCTTGGCCAAACTGGCACATGGCTGGGCCTTTAGGCCTGTCTGGTCCCAAGTGGCTGCAGGTGCCTGACATCTGTGTCACTTAGAGCAGCTGGGAGTGGCTCTATTTTATCGCCGCACAGGGCCGCTCTGCAGTGGTGAATTCCCAGAGTAACATCTGCTATGGGGCCTCCCAGCTCTTCCCACCATCTACCCCAGCCAGCCAGCCCCTCCCCGCTTGATCCGGTCTGTCCTCACTCAGGCAAAACTCCCATGGAAATCGCAATTTGCGAGCTGGCTCATGCAGTGTCGTCACATAAAACCTAATTCATTTGATTACTGTTGATGAATCCGCCAGGGTGGCCCTGCTGCGACCGCACAATCTCGACCCCCTTTGCGTTACTCCACTTTGAATCGTTGCAGCAATAAGTGAAGTCGCTTGGTGCTTTTCCTTTCGTTTATTGATTCTTTTTCTTAAACCCTTTTCGCTTAAAACGCCCCGTAGGGTCTTCCCAAGATGATTTCATGCCTGAGCACAAACTACTCTGTCGGCTTGTTTCAGAAGCGACTGCTTCTGGGGAGGAGACCATTTGAGGCTTAATACGTTTGGGATCAAAGTTATACTAGTATTTTGGCCAAATGTTCATGATTTCTGTTGCGGGATGCATTATCATCCCACTATTTAAAAGATAGAGAAACTGAGGCACGGAGTGGTGAAGTGACTTGGACAAGGACATGTAGGAAATCAGTGGCAGAGCTGGGCCTAGAACCCAGGCGTCCCAAGGTAATCCCACCCAACCCAGAGTTCAAAGTGATGGCGATTCTGATCCACACGTTTTACAAGCTTGCCTGTGTGTTTTACTACAATAGAGAACCAGGTTCTGATTGCCTTTACACTGGTGTGACTCTGGAGTCACCCCATTTGAGTGATTCTGGAGTCACACCGGGATAGCTCAGATCAGTGCCTAGTCTGGAGTATTAAAGGCCTCATTCTTCCATGGATTCCAAAATCCCTTTAATGTGGGATTTGGCTTGCTCTAAAAAATAATCAACTACAATGCGTTTCACCTAGGTCTCTCCTGATTGGTCCATGGAGAAAGCTGGGGTGGGAGGAGGCGAAGCAAAGTAGTTCATCACCCAATCAAAGCGGCCTGGGTGGTCACATGCATTAAAGCTTTGTCCAATCAGGTAGGTGGGAAGGGCACATGGTGGTTCCAGTAGTGGGATCCTGGAAGGATCAAGTGGGGGGG
>NW_020679981.1:0-1062 GCF_002925995.2 Terrapene triunguis | reverse complement strand
AGGTCGTACAAGCAACCTTCATTCTGGTGTTTCCTAACGTTTAAAGGTCTGGTCTGCACACAGTTCTTGGGAGTTCTATAACTATTTTGGGTAGGGATGCATTTATTTACATCTCCCTTAATAGTTGTCCCAGCACAACTTCTACTGTGCACACACTGATATCCTCATACAAGTGTCTTACACCAATATAGCTTATTCCCCTCACTGTACTGGTATAAAGCATCGTTATACTGATATGACTGTCCCCATACTGGGGGGTTGTACTGCTTGAACTAGACTAGTAGAGCTCAAGCACTACAACTTTCTAGTGTAAACAAGCCCCTGCTCACTATCACTCGTGCACCTTTATATTGAATTAGAACAAAAAAGTCAGTCTCTTGTTACAGGGGAACAGAGATTGCCTCCCCACAGGACAAATGACACTCAGATACTTGGCCCTCAGATCCTGTGGTGATGGGCACCAACTGAGAAACCTAGATAAATAGCTCCATGTAGACGAACGAATGTCAGTGCAGAGGTGTCATGGGGTTGCTGGTCCCTTTAAGTGGAGTCTGGGCCCAGGCTACGTATGGGAAGCTAATTTAAAAGCAAAGAGCCCATGTAGGGCAGATGATTGTCTGTCAGGCACCTGGCCCTGATCAAAGGCCATCAGGACTCAGTGGCAAGGAGAGGCTCTTGGGACAGGCCCGTTCTGTTGCTGCAGGAGGAGACCTACAGCCTGTTTAACTTTCTAAGCTGTCAGGTAAACTGATGGAGTAGAAAGGGTCCAGCTTTAGCCCCCAGCTCAGCCAATCAGCATTGAGACTCTGCGGGGCTGGAGGCTGAGGGGTCTCACCACATGGCCCAAAGGATGGCCCAGCTCACCAGTGGGGATCACTCTCAGAGCACTCTTCCTGTCCCATGGCTTTGTGAGGGCCTCCCACAATGAGGGCTGGAGAGCAGCCCCCTCCTCGCCTGTGGAGGGAGGGAAAAGGGAAAACAAAAGAGACACAAACCCCAATGTCCCCAGTGACTCTAAGGGTATGTCTACACTACGAGAGTAGTTCGATTTTAGTTAAATCG
>NW_020679980.1:0-2622 GCF_002925995.2 Terrapene triunguis | reverse complement strand
AAATCTGTTAATCTTTAAGGTGTCACTGGACTCCTCATTGTTTTTGTAGGTACCTTTGTAAATCTGAGCCAAAGTGGCTTCAGGCTGGGAGATAACTCTACAATAAGCCCCAAAGCCTGAGTTTGCTTGGGCCTTGTAATGTTGTCTGCTGCTATTGCCCTGTTGTCTATAGTGAGAGAAGATGACACAGATTTGTCTCCTAATGTTAATAACTTTATATATATGTATCAGGCTGCAGGTAAATATAAAGTCATTAACATGATTGATATATAATCAATGCTTGCAATATGTGATTTTATGGGCAATATAAGTGAGGAAACTGACATGTTTTTTGGTTTCTGTCTGCCAATGGTGGTGATAATGATTCACCCACCCTACCCTGCCACACACACCTAAAGTGTTTTGTTTTGTTTTCCATTTTTAGACCCCAATTCAGGAAGTTTCTAACTTTGTGTGTGCCTAACTTTAAGAATGTGAGAAGTCTCATTGTTTACGTACCTCACCAGATCAAGACTGTAGTTACAAGAGAGGACACAATTACATCTAGGTATTTACACTACACTCATCAGTGTGGTATGCATTTATATCATTCCTCCCCCTGCCATATTAGAGGAATTCATTTTTATATGCTGCCAGATGCAGCAACTACCCAGGTGTAGTCTTGTTCTTTTTTTCAGTTTTCCTCTGAATATTCCTACTCTTGGAAAACATCAACCAGATGCAGCCAGGATGGTGGAACCTTCTAGTAGCACTGCTTTTAAGGAGCACCTTGCCCCTCTCCTACACGCAATAACACTTGAGCACGTCCAGGGGGCATGGCCATAGGAGGGCGTTGGCACCATTATCATCTCTGTTCTTTCCAACCACCACTGCATTAAGATGTGAACCTCTACAGATCCATTAGAACTATAGTTGTTAAGTGTCTTAGATTACTTGTGGTTATAATCTATAAATGTATTTTAATATGTATATATAAGTTAGGATAAATTAGTTTATGTAAGTATAAGAAATAAGAATTTTTACCCATTGTGGTGAAGGCCATTAAAAAGAACCATGGATTTAAGAAATAAGTGTTGTGACCAGTGGTCTTCCCATCTTTGGATGTGCATGTGTGGTGCCTAAAACATTTGGGCAAAAATCATTCACCAACATGCAGTGAGATATTCAGCACAAATTACTCCTCAAGCCAGGAAGAAGAGACAAAATAGGCTGCAGGCTTTTCTACGACCAGAGGCCTTGTCAGCCTTTGGGATCTGAAAACCCTAAGGGATTCCATAATAATAAGAGTAGCAGACTGGAGTAGGCTCTGACTATCTCCGGATCCAAAAAACCATCTGGATCTGGGGTAAAATCTTTGGTTCCAGGCTCTAGTCTAGTTCTTAATCAGCTGAACTGCTGATAGCCAGGTTTTGATATCCAACTTTAACTTTGATGCATTCTACAACAGTTCTGGTACCAAACAACCTTTCTAAGGATCTACAGGATGGGTCAAGAATATCTTCCTTGGTTCCAAGGAAGAGAAAAGCTAAATTAACGCATATTTCCAGCAGCTCCTCATGTCACTCACAATTGTCATAACTGAAGTCTAGGACTTAAGATCTCAAGTCATATCCAGGAGTACAGATCTGAAGTTAACACCTTTGAACCCATTTGGGGTAAGTCAGCAACATATAGAAGCGGTTATGGCTCAAATTCATTGAGCTCCATACTCCTCTTCTAATCAGCTCACATTTTCCACTGGACAAAAGACTGAGGTGAGAAGTTGAGAGACTGAGATCTGGGGTCATTACGTTCACTGCCTAAAACCGCTCCTGGATCACCAAGAAAGACCTTTTCTCCACCTTCTGTTTTTAGGATCCTTATATCAGCAGTCTCACTGGTGGATTTGATACTGGATCAGGCTCAACAACTGGATGTTGAGATGGATGCTACATTTATGATGAAGAGACCATCATTTCCCAGGCAGAGTATTCCATCCAGTGTATCCTCCAGGGAATATGGCACTACACTGGGGAAATTGGCAGGACTTGCCTATGAACTCCTTAGATGTCCTGGCCAATTCCTCCTCCTTACCTTTACCATACAAGAAGATCAGGGTTTCCAGATCCATAACATCTTCCAATGCAAATTGCAGATCTGAGACATCTGGAACCATGGTGTCTGGATCTGAGAATTACACAATGTTCCTCCCTTGGAAAAGGAGATATTGTTGGAAGAAGAATACCAGGAGAGGTCTCTAAGGGATGATTTTCAATATGACATCATAGAGACATAGAGTGGCTGCTCATCTGGTGATAGCATGGGCATAGTGACAAATTTGTCTCCTTCAGAGGATGCAATTCTGTTTCATGAATTGGTTGATAGGATGACATCAATTTTAAAAATGCCATCAGTTGCCTTGGCAAAGACCTCAGTTCCAGTCATTGATATTCTGGGATCTACTGCTAAGGCTAAGGTCTCCTTGCCTATATTAATAGGGCTGTGTCAACTGGCAAATCTCTTTGCTCAAAGCCATCTTTATGTCAACCAATTTCCAAAAAGGCCAATAAATTATATCAAATACCACTTGAGGGATTTTCTTGTTTTCATGTACACCTCCAACCAAACTCTCTGTTAATAGCA
>NW_020679979.1:0-1043 GCF_002925995.2 Terrapene triunguis | reverse complement strand
AGCCCAGCATGACTGGGGTCTAATGTGCCGGGGATCACCAGACAGAGAGAATTACTGTTCCCTTACAAAAATTCCCTGCTTTTAACCAGGTGGCCATGAATGATATCACTCTCCTGAGTCTGAAACAGAAAGATAAAGACCGAATGTTGCATGAATGCGACCAAAACCCAGGACGATTTGCTGCCATGCTTTGTGATGCAATGATTCCAGACTACTTGCTACTGGCTTGGCATGGTAAAGTGTCCTACCGTGGAGGATGAAATAAGGCAGCCCTGCCCAGAAACCTTCTGCAAAAGCTTTCGGAGTACCTCCAGGAGAGCTTCATGAAGATGTCTCTGGAGGATTTCCGCTCCATCCCCAGACACATTAACAGACTTTTCCATGTACTGGCCATGACTGCATCCCAATTGTTCAGGGTAAATCAAACATTAAACAGAATTGCTTTTAACCCCTTTAGTGTAGTTACAAATGTGCACTCACCAGAGGTGCCTTCTCTGCCTTCAGGGTCTGGGAACGATACGCCCTTGGAGGATATTGGCTCCAGGGTGAGGAAAAGGTCTTGGCTGCCAGGGAGAATGGATTCTCCACTTGCCTGCTGTGCATTCTCCTCCTCCTCCTCTTCCTCATCCACAAAAACCTCCTCCGCCGTGTTGCATGAGGCTGCCATGGACAGTGGTGGGGTAATGGTAGGATCCCCCCATAGAATGGCATGCTGCTGATCATAGAAGCGGCATGTCTGGGGCTCTGACCCGGAGCAACCATTTGCCTCCTTTTTCTTTTGGTAGGCTTGCATGAGCTCCTTAATTTTCACGCGGCACTGCTGTGTGTCCCTGGTGTAGCCTCTGTCCACCATGCCCTGTGCCATTTTGGCATATATATCAGCATTTCTTCTGCTGGATGGGAGCTCTGCCTGCACAGGTTCTTCTCCCCATACAGCAATCATATCCAGTGTCTCCCGTTCACTCCATGCTGGAGCTCGTTTGTGATTCTGGGACTGCATGGTCACCTGTTCTGCTGAGCTCGCCACGCTGACCAAACAGGAA
>NW_020679978.1:0-1466 GCF_002925995.2 Terrapene triunguis | reverse complement strand
ACTTTTCTAAGTGATTTTTAACTTGTTCTTTTTTTATTTTATCTTCCAAACCTACCCCCTTCCCATTAGCATTCACTATGTTAGGCATTCCTTCAGACTTCTTGGTGAAGACCGAAACAAAGAAGTCATTGAGCATCTCTGCCATTTCCAAGTTTCCTGGTATTGTTTCTCCCTCCTCACTGAGCGGTGGGCCTATCCTGTCCTTGGTCTGGCCTACCCTGTCCCTGGTCTAGACATAGCCTTATTAAACTCCCAGCCATAATTGCTGTTCTGTTGTCATATGTGCTCTGAAAACATCACTAATAAGGAGAAGATGGAAAGAAAAGGATGGGAAAACTGCTACTAAATAACCTGAGATCTATGTGAACTGAAGAGATGGTTTGCTAAGAGTGGATGAGAAAAGGAAGGCGTGAGAGACAGAGACGTTTTTCTCATCCACTCTGGAATTTACTACTTTGTAGTGTGTCTAATTTAGATTATAAAATATTTAGCACATAAACCCTCCCATTTTATGTGTCCGTTGGTGTTAAGTGCTGTAGATGTAATGATGAAATAATCTGGATCTCATAAACAAAACTGTGATGTCATTAGGGTATTGCTATGAAACCTGCAGCTTAATCTTTGCCTAGCGGTACACTAGCTGGTGGCTGAGTGTGTGGAGCATGGCAGCAGTAGCAGGCCAGGTTCTCTCTATTTTTGCACGTCTTGCACTGCACTCTGTCAAATCCAGAAGCCAAGCCCAGCCTCATGTACCCATGAAAAGAAAACTCCAACTGATAGCATTTTGGGAAGAGTGCTGACTTCCAGACTTGCATAGGGTAGGCAGCAGAATTCTACCGATGTGCTGGTGGAAGCGGGGATGAGAGTAGCAATCAGTTCATTGTACCTAAGGAGAGAGAAGGGAAGTGGATAGACCCTAGAGAAGAAATGGGGGAGCTTGGAAGGAAGTGGGGGAGAGGGAATATTGTGAGGGGTAATCTTATTTTGGAGTTCAAGATTATAGGTTTTGTACAACTTCAATTCCAGAATAAGCTTTTCAGTGGTATCACTGTTGTTCAGTCAACTTAATAGGGCACATGACAGATGTTAGGTGACATTGGTGTCTGGTGCATTATGTGCAGTTTGTTTTAAATGACTGTCAAAATCTATTTCCAAATTCGAGTTTTACTAAATTAAACTTTTGAAGTCATATTATCCTGTTTTGGTTTCCAAAATGCAAAACAAGTTACCGTGGGAGGAAGGGAAAAGCTGTGATTAGCAAAACAAAACGGTTGCACCAGTAGATGCTATTTAATAGCTTGACAGCTTTGAGTGTGTGGCAAAGGAGTGTGCATAACAAAAGGTGATCCTCCTGGCTCCCTTTGTTAGAGAGAAATCACAGCTGGCTCACAGTAATTTGGACATATGAGATTCAGGTAACTATGACTGACTATAGAGGCCCTTTCTTTTTGTTATGATATAAAAAA
>NW_020679977.1:0-3357 GCF_002925995.2 Terrapene triunguis | reverse complement strand
ATATATCTCACCACACAGGTGAGCTCACCTTTGTGACAGATGGTCCCGTACTCCAGGGGTTCTCAACCTTGATATACGAGAAGATCTCCAAAGCCATGGCAGAGAGAGGATATAGCCGGGATGCAATGCAGTGCCGCGTGAAAATCAAGGAGCTGAGACAAGGCTACCAAAAAACCAAAGAGGCAAACGGACGCTCCGGATCCCAGCCCCACACATCCTGTTTCTACGAGGCACTGCATTCCATCCTAGGTGCGGCCGCCACCACTACCCCACCACTGACCGTGGACTCAGAGGATGGGATATTGTCCGCGGCTGGTTCCTCGGACATGTTAGCGGACGGGGAAGATGAGGAAGGAGATGAGGAGGACGAGGCAGTCGACAGCGCTTGCACCGCTGATTTCCCCGACAGCCAGGAGCTCTTCATCACCCTCACAGAGATCCCCTACCAACCGTCCCCAGCCGTTACGCCGGACCCAGAATCAGGGGAAGGATCAAGCAGTAAGTGCTTTAAACATCTAAACATTTATTTTTAACAGAACAGGAATATTAACAACAACAACTATGGGTTTTTCATGATTAGTTTGCCCTAGGCACTTAACGTTTTCAGTCCTGGGCAGTGCAACTATTTAAAAAAAAAATCTAACAATGTCCGCTTTTGCATGATTGTTCTGCCCAAGCCGCTCTACTGTTTAGTCCCTGCCAGTGCAGCTACAGTAGAATGCGGTCTACATGTCCAGGGATAGAGCAGTAATCCTCCTGGGACATCTCTACGAAGCTCTCCTGGAGGTAATTTGCAAGCTTGTTCATCAGGTTCCTGGGGAGAGCAGCCTTATTGGGTCTTCCGTGGTAGGAAACGTGTCCGCGCCAGGAGACAATCAAGTACTCAGGGATCATTGCCCTGCAGAGCATGGCGGCATACGGCCCTGGTTTTTGCAGGCTTTCCCGAAGCATGCTTTCCTTTTCACTGTCCGAGATCCTCATCAGGGTGATGTCGCTCAGAGTGACCTGCTTTGAATTAGGTAGGGGAATGTTAGTATTGGGACTGCTTGCCCGTTCCTTTACAGAACCGTAACCGCCGGTTTACAGCCACGCGGCTGTTCAGAACACTAAACCCGCCCCCCGCCACAGTCTGCGTCCCCGGTTTAAAATATTCCCGCGAAAACAGCAATACAGACAACGGTGTTAATTAACAAAATAGAAATGATTTTATTTTTTGGGAAGGGGAAGGGGGTGAAGGGGGTATGTAACTGGAGAGGATAGTCAAAATGAACTGGGTAAAGAAACGGGGGCAGGTTCAGCTTTTCTGTCCACAAACTGAAAAGTCACTGGTTGCCCTGCTCACTCAGGAACCTAGCTTTCAAAGCCTCCCGGATGCACAGGGCGTCCCGCTGGGATCTTCTAATGGCCCGGCTGTCTGGCTGGACGTAATCAGCAGCCAGGCTATTTGCCTCTAGCTCCCACCCCGCCATAAAGGTCTCCCCCTTGCTCTCACACAGATTGTGGAGCACACAGCAAGCTGCAATAACGATGAGGATATTGGTTTCACTGAGATCACAGCGAGTGAGTAAGCTTCTCCATCTCCCTTTGAAATGGCCAAAAGCACACTCCACCACCATTCTGCACTTGCTCAGCCGGTAGTTGAACAGTTCTTTTTCTGTGTCCAGGGCGCCAGTATAGGGCTTCATGAGCCAGGGCATTAGCGGGTAGGCTGGGTCCCCGAGGATGACTGTAGGCATCTCCACATCCCCAAGAGTTATTTTGTGGTCTGGGAAGTAAATACCTTCCTGCAGCCGTCTAAACAGACCAGAGTTCCTGAACACGCGAGCGTCATGAACCTTGCCCGGCCATCCGACGTAGATGTTTGTAAACCGTCCCCGATGGTCCACCAGTGCTTGCAGCACCATTGAAAAGTAGCCCTTTCTATTGATGTACTGGCTGGCCTGGTGGTCCGGTCCCAGGATAGGGATGTGAGTCCCATCGATAGCCCCACCGCAGTTTGGGAATCCCATCGCGGCAAAGCCATCTATGATGACCTGCGCGTTTCCCAGGGTCACTACCTTTGGGAGCAGTACCTTCACGATTGCGTTGGCTACTTCCATGACAACAACCCCCACGGTAGATTTGCCCACACCAAAGTGGTTCGCAACCGACCGGTAGCTGTCCGGCGTTGCAAGCTTCCAGAGGGCTATGGCCACTCGCTTCTCAACTGTGAGGGCTGCTCTCATCCTGGTATTCTGGCGCTTCAGGGCAGGGGACAGCAACTCACAAAGTTCGAGGAAAGTCCCCTTCCGCATGCGAAAGTTTCGCAGCCACTGGGATTCATCCCAGACCTGAAGCACTATACGGTCCCACCAGTCCGTGCTTGTTTCCCGGGCCCAGAATCGCCGTTCCACGATATCCACATGACCCATTGCCACCATGATGTCCTGGGCGCTGGGGCTCGTGGTTTCTGACAGCTCTGTGCTACTCTCCGACTTCAGGCCATCACGGCGGTGTCGTAGCCTCCTCGCCTGATTACTCTTCATCTGCCTCAGGGAAAGGTGTATGATAAGCTGCGAGGTGTTGAGAACGGCCAGAAGTGCAGCGATGGTCGCAGCGTGATCCATGATCGCAGTGCTGTGGCGTCCGCGCTCTCACTGACCAGAAAAGTGCGAGAACTGATTTCCCGCCGGCGCTTTCATGGAGGGAGGGAGGGCGTTAGTGACGGACGGATGACGACAAATTTTTTTTACCCAGAAGGCATTGGCGGCTCGACCCAGAATTCCGATGGGCAGCGGGGACTGCGGGAACTGTGGGATAGCTGCCCACAGTGCACCGCTTCCAATATCGACGCTCGCCCCGTTAGTGTGGACTCACAAAGTCGAATTACTGTCCTTAGTGTGTCCTTAGTGTGGACACACACGTTCGACTTTGCAATATCGATTCCACATATTCGATTTAAGTAAAATCGAACTACCCTCGTAGTGTAGACATACCCTTAAAGTCTATAATATATAACTAAACTATTGTTGTACGTAAAGTAACTACGGTTTTTAAAATGTTTAAGAAGATTCATTTAAAATTAAATGAAAAATGCAGAGCCCCCCGGACCGGTGGCCAGGACCTAGGCAATGTGAGTGCCACTGATAATCAGCTCGCATGCCGCCTTCGGCACATGTGCCATAGGTTGCCTACCCCTGTTCTATAATAAGCAAGCTCTACATATTCTTAAGGACTAACCCAGGATAAGGAGCTGAGAATCTCTTCCTTATGCCTAGAAACTTTGCCCCCCCCCAGAGTCCAAGCAGCATACAGATAATCAGCTCCTTCAGCATGGGTTTTTTTATCCTCTTTCTGCCATGTGCTCTGAGCTGCAAA
>NW_020679976.1:0-3682 GCF_002925995.2 Terrapene triunguis | reverse complement strand
ATCTGGTCACCCTAAATAACTTATACTCCTGTCTTACCACTAATAAATCTGACCAATTGTATACAGAAATCACTTCAGCCAGCACTGAAATGCATCCAGCTCTGGGGTGGAACAAGAGAGTTGATTGGTTACAGCAACACCACAAAACTGTTTAGGGCCCCACTTTAGGAAAGTACTTAAGCATATACCTAACTGTAAGCACATGAGTAGTCCTAAGATTAAAGCTAGGCACATTCTTAAGCACCTTCCTGAATCAGGCCTGCAAACAATAAGGGTTTGTGTTCATTGCAGAGTTGACCCATGCTCTTACTTGGGAGTTGCCTTTAACCCAGCTCCTGACCACACATAAAACCATCTCACCTGGGTTTGCTGGTGCTTCAGTCAGAGCTAGCTGGCCTTGCTGGGGCTATAGGGTAAAGCCTGAGTAAGGCTATCACTTGGGCTGGTAACCAACCCATTTCACAGTGAGGATACAGGTTAAATCACTTGAGTGCTGCTTATGGTCCTCCCGTGTCTTCCCACAATTCCCTGTGTGCCCAGGTGAATGGAAAAGTTCTCCCACAATTCACCAGGAAAGAATCATATAAGACAGCTCATCTTAGTGCAGCACAAAAACCCCGGGGATGTGCCCCTAGAAGTCTTAATGAGATACACAGCTGCATGCAGCACCAGTGAGGGCACAGTAACTCGGGTATGGGTTTTCACCATGGCTGCTCACGCCTGAGCGAGGCTAACCCATGTGTCAATCAGTTGAGTTCATTCTGCAGTGAAGACATACCATCAGTGCATAATATCACAAGCAACAGAAGTTGGTAAGGGAATTTAATGAGATAGAATGCAATTGGTAGTTTTAATTTGGCCAAAACAATGGGGCTAATCCTTCTAATTCTTAGGCAAAATACCATGGGATAGTTTAGAACTACTTGTGCTCAGGACCTTGGTTTTGCATGTCATCCAAAAGACAGCAGTGTTTTAACAGAGGTCAGCTGGAAGTACAGCAGATGCATGAATGCACAGTAACAGGGCCGGTGCAACCCATTAGGCACCTAGGCGGTCACCTAGGGCACTAACATTTGGGGGGGTGGCGACCGCAGCGGCCAGATCTTTGGCCGCCCTGGTCGTCAGCGGTATTTCGGGGGTGGGACCTTCTGCCGCCTCTGTCGGGGGCGGGACCTTCCGCCGCCTAGGGCGGCAAAAAAGCTGGCAGCGCTACTGCACAGCAATTACATATTTGTTGCATTTTTAGAGGAAAAAATATTTGCAGCACAATATAGAAAGTTAACACCAATGTGCTATGGGTCAGATTTTCAAAGCAGCCTAAGAGTTTGGGCTGCCTAATTCCCATTGAAATGAATGGGGCCTGGGTGTCCGTCTCCCCTGGTGGCTCCAGAAATCTCAGTTTGCATATCTAAATGAAAACTCTATACCCTGTGGCCAAGATTTCCAAAAGGGACTGGTGATTTTTGAATTCCCAACTTGAGGCACCTTGAGCAGCTTGGTTTTCAGATAATGGATACTAAGCACTTTCTGAAAATCAGGCCCATTTTTAATGGGTCTGAAGTGGGACACCCAAAATCACTAGTCGTTTGAAAATCTTGGCCACCACTGTATAATGTAATAATATAAGGCCACAGCTCTGCTATTATTACCACATGTAGTGCTTACCACCAGTTGGAGTGCTTGCTTTCACGAGTAGTCCCATGAGTTGACCTGCAGTGGAACTACTCTCTGTAGTAAACACTGTGCCCGGAAATAAGGGCTTGCAGGATTGAAAGAGAATAATTGCATATTGCATAACCATCATATTTTGATAGTGGACTCATATGCAAACCAGACTAGCCAACCACACAGAAAAATAAAAACAGAGCAACAGCAAAGACAATATAAAAAGTGCAAAGCAAACTATGAAAACTAGGGATGAAGTAATTCACAAACCCCACAAGAACCCCCCAGGAGAGAGTTAAATATTGGTATGTCACAGCACAAAGAGAAGCACAGTACAGAAAATAGCAACAGATGGTCAGAAATTGCTTTCAGGATCCATCAACATGCATTTCTATGTCCAGCTGGTCATCAGTATGGACTTATTCTGCCAGAAGCATGATCATTTTTCATGCCTTTATTTTTATTAATGCTTATGAAAAGTTATTAATTGCAGCATGTTTCCCTTCCATTGCATTTTGCAAAGAAAGGAAAATGGCAGACTGGGAAGGACAGCTGGGGTTGCATATGGTATATGTCAGTTTACTTATGTGTAACCATTTTACTGCTTTAGGGGAATGCAGCAAAAGGTCAGTGTTGAGACCCTACTGAAGAAAGTTCAGTGCACATTCCGGCTGGGAACATATGGTCACTACGTAGCTGATCGAAAACGGAGTTTCAGTGCTCTGCTGCATGCTTACCTTGACCCTGCTCCATACCACCCCCCGTCTTACGTGCATCAGACAAACTATTCTTTAATCCCACATGGAATATGCATTCTGTCTAGAAGATACTTGGAATAACTGCATTTCGTCATTAGTGCAGCAGCCATGTACTGGGCCTATCCATATGGAGGAGTGTGCAATGGACACCACAGTAAGTAAACCACACCCAAAGAGTAGGGATGACAGATACCAAGATGGTAGGTAACTTATAAATGCATAAAATAGAGAGGTGATAATATTTCTTAGCCCTTATACAGCAAATTCCACCCCTAGATCTCAAAGTGCTCTACAATGCAAGATAGGGGAGTATCACTGACCTTCTTTTAGAGTTAGGGAAACTGAGACCCAGAGAGGTTAAGGTCACATAGCTAGTTAGCAGCAGAGCCAGGAATAGAACACCCAGGGCTCCTGTGCCATGCCCCATCCCCTAGATCACACTGAGGGTACTTTGGAAAGATCAAAGAGAGGGTAGCAGCAGCGCTCAGCCAGAATGTCTCTAGGAGTTACAGCAGAACGCACATCAGGGCAGGAGCTCTGTCATCATTTTGCAGCATACCTTGCACTCCCTACTCAGACAGAGGCTGCCCTGTGTTCAGGGTGCAAAGAGCATCTTTGCACTCTTCCCTTGCGCACTCCTACAGGTCTGCCATAACGTAGCCCTGACTGAATTTGGATATTGATTGCACAAGGAAAGGAATGTAATATTATGTAGCCCTTAGAAATATTATTTTCTGTCACTTCTTTACACGCGTAATCTCCTAGACATGGTCAGAAGCGTCCAGTGTCAGAAGGAGAATTCTGTGCTAATAAAATAAGAAAAAAAAGCTGCACCAGTTGTTAACTCAATTAGGCCGTTCAAAATTACAGAAGAGGAGTTCCTCTGGCTTCAAGAGCTTTCAGCTGATTTAGAACATGCCCTCATAACATCACTTGATAAAAATAAGACACTGACTTTTTAATAGAATGAATTACTTAAGTTTTATATTTAACCACAGTCAGTGTTGAGGCTATTACTAGTTTTCAGAATATTTTAGGAATCTGATCTTGATCTTGCATATGCTAAAAGCCATCACAACAAATGTCTTATGCTGTGGCTGCTGGGGAGGAAATAGCAAAGTGGCTGTAGCCGTTAGCACAATGTGTTTCTTTTCCTTTTAGATTTGTTGCTGTCATGTCAGTATAAGCATCTGAAATAGTAATTTCATTGCAAGCAGGAGCAGGGAGGCAGTCATGCACCACCTAGACTTACTCATCTG
>NW_020679975.1:0-2846 GCF_002925995.2 Terrapene triunguis | reverse complement strand
GTCCCGCCCCTGAAATGCCACCCCAACAGAGGCGGCGGAAGGTACTGTCCCCGAAATGCTGCCCCCGACAGAGGCGGCGGAAGGTCCTGCCCCCGAAATGCTGACGACGACCGGGGCGGCCGAAGAGCCGGCCGCCGGGGTCGCCACTCCCCAAATGTTAGTGCCCTAGGTGACCACCTAGGTCACCTAATGGGTTGCGCTGTCCCTGACTCTGCCACCCACAATCAAAGAGACAAGGTAGGTGAGGTAATATATTTTATTTAACACATGGGTGAGTAAAAGTTCTCTCACCCACCTTGTCTTTCTAACAGGGACCAACATGGCTACATCATCCTGTATACCCAGTCAAAGTCCACTCTCTTCTGGTGTGTTGAGAATTCCTGAGGAATTACCGACTTTCCCAGTCTCATCTTTAAAGGGCAACTGAGTGAACAGAGGGAGCTGACTAGGGCTTTAGGGTCACACTGTTACACGCTGTGCAAACATCCCAGACTCTAGGCAGGGAGGAATTTGCAGGTTGTGACTGAGAAGGTTTTCATGTTGTCTCAGTCCACGGGATGTAATTTTAATTGTAGGAATTCCCAGAAGTTTGCTCTCATGTGCAAACAGAACATTAGCCATGCCCTGAGCACCAATTGTTTCACCACATACCAGCCAGTTCAAGCAAACATCGTTTTCCTCTTAGGAACTTAAGCCATTTCATTTCTTCAGTGGGGGAAGCATGACTCACTTGTCTTGTGGGGCATCCTTTCATCTTAGGGCCTGCAGTCTGCCAATGAGACACCTACACTCCGGGTCAAACACTTTACTTAGGCCAACTCCCACCAAAGTCAATGAACTGACCCTGAAGGTCAGGAAAGCAATATAAATACTCAGCACACAGAAGAGAAAGGTTCCTTGTTTTGCAGCAATCTGCTTCCATCCCACTTACCCCAGCACACTAGTGATTCACCATAAAGCTGATCAGAGCCTCCTCAATCTGCCATGCCCCCAAATTTCTCTCTGCATCATCACATTCCCTTCTCTCCCCCACAGACAAAGCTGGGGAGAATTTGACAGTCCTTTTTTCTTCTTTCCCCTAAGCATTAATTAGCGTTTAACCTATATCAGTTTAACGCCAGCAATACATTCCTAAGGACTCTGCTTCATAAACAGAATACATTGACCCTTCTAAGAGGAGCTGGTTATTATGTCTTTGCAGCCCACACATGATAACTTTCTGATGGGCCAGCTTTTAAGCACTCTCTCCCGTCTTGGATAAAGGCAAGTGCATCTTTGAAGATGAAACATGGATCAGCTGGGACTCTTTTGATCTTGGATGCTTTCAGACAATTACAGAATGTTTCTCTGACCATCTATAATCATTTCAGCCTAACCGCCTTCCAAGTGGAGTTTAATCCCATTTCATCTCGACTTTATCTGCTCATAAAGCATTAGCACATCTGCCATCTCTCTTAGCCAAGGCAGCACTTTGAAAAGGTTGTTCATTCCTTCCTGCAACAGAATTACCCACTAGAACCATTTCCCATCTCTCGAAAGGCTTGACCTTTAAAGCAGTTACTGGGCGTAGAAGTGGCTAGGCACTTTCCATCTCTTTGGCTAGGCACTTATATGGCCCTCATCTCAGTAGTAACTGAACACTTCCCAAGTATTCAAGGATTGATGGCCATAACATCCCTTCAGGGAAGAATTATTCTCATTTTATAGACCGGGAACCAAGGCACAGGGAGATGAGGGACATTTGCCAAGATCAACACTGGACATCTGTGGTAGAAGTGGTAACTGACCCCAGATCTCTCAAGTCCCAATCTAGTGCCCTAAACTCAAGACCATCCATCTTACCTAATCACCCTAATTTTTCCATTGAGTAGTCAGATGATGATAAATATATCTGCAGATCTCAAAGCACTGGATTTGCCTGTATTGGCAACAGGGCTTCATTATAAAACAGCGAAATGGCAAGAAAATAAATTGAGCCTCACCCTGTATAAATATATGCCATAGAAGGGCCCAGTGCTGAGTAGCTCCTGCAAGCAGCACTATTGACTTGCTCAGCACCTTGCAGGATCAGGCCCTAAATCATTTCAATGGAGCTGCATGTTTAAACCCACACACCTCCTGGGTGTGGTGTTCTGTCCCATCTAGTGGCACCGAGACAACTTAGAGAGAGAGAGAGAGATTAATGAGTTTGCTCTACAGCCTAGGCTAAGGGCCAAGTATGGCTTTTAGCTCACGCAGTAGAGGCTCAGGCATTTAGCTCCAGAGGTCCCAGGTTCAATCCCGCCTGCCAACGATCAGGGCCCGTTGAAAGTATGGCACTAAACACATGGGTATAAACATCAAGTATCTATGTATGTTCTTAGAACTAATTTACTATAATCACCTGTATTCTTCCTGCTTAATAAAAGCACCTCTAACTCTTTAGATCACCTGTGTCATTACCTTTACACCCACCTGTACATCTCATAAGAAAATACAAAGAAATGGCTTTTTAAAAACATCCCAAAAGGCTGAAAGTTATTCCTTTATTCCCCTTTCCTTTGATCATAAGAGAACACCATTCCATAATTATCAATGCGGGCTTTACCACTGGCTATCTGGGGGATTTTGCCCTATTCAGAAAAATAAGGAGAAAAAAAAATAAGAGGAAAATAAATTTCTGTCCATGTCAGGTCCAAGCAGGAAGAATACAGGTGATTACAGTAAATTAGAAATGAGGGCTCTTAATTTAATGGAATAGCCCCTTCTATGTGTTCCCCCTTCTCCAGTGCTCCAGGGGACAACAGTAGGGTTACCATTCGTCCAGATTCCCCCGGACATGTCCGGCTTTTTAAGCTAAAAATAGC
>NW_020679974.1:0-7998 GCF_002925995.2 Terrapene triunguis | reverse complement strand
ATACGTCTGTTAGTCTATAAGGTGCCACAGGACTCTTTGCTGCTTTTACAGATCCAGACTAACACGGCTACCCCTTTGAAAGTTAAGAGGGTTTCCTAGTAAATACCTGGGGGGGGAGGTAAATGCAAATTCCCACCTCCAGACCCAATCTTTTGAAGCTATGCCCTGAGGAGAGAACCATTTTCTGCTGATTACCTGTTCATGCTCTCAGGAGCTCGAGGACCTAAGCTGTAGAAAGGGAAGGCTAACCTATGCATAGGGGTGCTTGTTCTGAGCTAAAAGCTGTTATGAACTTGTAACCACATGAAAACCCCTTTGTGGGGTTTGAAGGACTGGATCTTCCCAGAGCCCTTGTTGGAGTTGGGGGAGATCTCTGGTAAGGTTCTTATCATCCAGGTTGGTTCTCTTATTGTTTTTAATATGTTTTCTCTGTAATGCTTTCACTTTAAGAATAAATGTGCTTGCTTAGAAAAGGCTGTGCGGTAGCTTACAGCTGTGGGCAATTACGTTGTTCATAGCGTTCAAAGAGTAAGCACTGCACTGATGCAGGCCAGCCTAGCCAGTCTGGCTTGCTGGGAATAATACAGTGTAGGCAGGGAACTGTGCAGCCTGGAAAGCCCCCAGTCAGAAAGGGGAGAGATGTGGGGCTCTCCCCAAAAGAGGGAGCAGAAACCTAAGAGTGCGTGCCCTTACTGGACTACGGAGGGGGAATACAGGTGCAGGTGTTCTGAACTGTGACCCTCTCTGCTTCTGGGAATATGGAGGGGGCCCAGCTTGGGCAGAGGCTGGTGGTGCCAGAGAAGAGGGGTGGACTGGCTCCCCGATATTTTTCTCCTCACTTCCTTGGACGTTGTGGAGGCCTCTCTGCTCGAGCTCAATGGAGTTGGGGCTCAGGGGCCCTGGGGTGCAGGATTATAGTGGGAGGAACAGGGAGCATGCTATGCTGTGGGGCATGCTACCACGTGTCCAAAAGGAGACCCCGGGGGACATTCACCTGGAGGTTACTGCTGGTTGGACCAACAGCAAAGCCCAGCGAATGCCTGCAACTGATGCAGGAGACTTGAGGCGGCAGTCACTTTTCCATAGCCATGTTCTGCCTCTTGGGGGAGTTGGGTGCACTGCTTTGAAGATGCCAAGGAGCCATGTTGTCAGGGAGCTGAGGGAGGTTTAGGGGAGCCCAGAGCTGGGATACAGGCACAGGACCTCCACATGGATGGTCTTTGCTACATGTGGATCCCCTGGTACCTGCAGAGATCCTGGGGGGATGGAGATTCCTCACCCCAAAACCCCATCCTCGGAGGCTGCACCCTCACAGGAGGGGGTGATCGAGGCTTGCGTATTTGTGAAGTGCTTTGAGATCCTCAGCTGTACGTTCGATCATTAATGCAAGGGCCAGGAGAGCCAGGAAGGCTGTAATAGTCACAGCTGAGTGAATTGCACTTTCCAGTTCCGGGAGCAGCTTTCTCTGCCGATAGCAGAGAAACAATGAAGATAAATTGATCTGAATAAAATGTAACACCCAATCACCATGCCATTGTAACTATCAGGATTCTGATGAAGAACCATCAAGAGCAGGTTCCTACGGCATGTCAGTGCTAAGATAAAGCAACGGAAAATGTGTCTCAGCCTATTTGATTATGTGTTATTGGTTTCAACAAGCTTGGGGATCGGGTGTGTCAGACTGGCAAGTGTGGTCAGAAATGAGTGCAGCTGTGTATCTGAGCTGGAGAGAAAGGACTGTGGGGGCGTTTGCCCAGCAGGCATGGAGAGGCTGAGCCGAGGATGAATGCAAAGAGAAAAGGTCAGTGCAGCCATCTGAAATCTGAATAAAGGGCCACACATAAGAATTCTCAATGCCAAGAAACCCACCCATGTTTTCAGACACGGTTAAAGCGATCCAAACTTGAGCCTCCCCTTGATCCCTTCCTCGTAATGCTGAGGATTGTTTCCGCGTGGGCCTAAATGCATGTGCTGATATCGCCTTTGAACTGCTTTTAAAATTGTTTTACTCCAGGGCACCTCTGATCCAATAAACCCTGCATAAAGGCAGCAAACTGCGCTCTTCCGTTCAGTCCTGTGCATGACAGCCAGGATGTGGTTAGAAAGGCAACATCAACATGAGGGAGCAAGCCATGATTTTCAAAAACAGAGGCCTAAAATGAGCTGCCTACGTCCATACTGAGATAGCTAAATATTTGGTCTGATTGAAAGGTGCCAAACAGTTTTTTTAATGAGTGGAGAGGGAGGGTGGCCCAATGGTTAGGGTACGAGCCTTGGACTTGGGAGACCTGGGTTTAATATCTTGCTCTCTGTGACCTGGGGCAAGTCACCTAGTCTCTCTGGGTATGTCTACACTGCATTGTGGACCTGGGTCTGTGGGACCTGGGCTCATGGGGCTTGGGCTAAGGGGCTGTTTAATTGCAGGGTCCTAGAACCCGGAAGTCTACACAGCAATGAAACAGCCCCTTGGCCCAAGCCCTGTGAGCTTGAGGCAGCTGGCACTGGCCAACTACAGGTGTCTAATTGCAGTGCAGACGTACCCAGAGTTTCCAAGCTGTAGACATCCCCTTTGTGTCTCAGTTCCCGAATGGTACAATGGGGCTAACGGCACTGCCCTACCTCACAGAGGGGTTATGAAGGTGAATATATTAAACGCTGTGAGGCGCTCAGGTACAACAGTAATGGGGGAGAGATAACGACCGTAGATGACTATTTAGATATCTAACTATGGAGATAGGTGCTTAATGTCAGGCACTCCTCTTTGAAAGTCATGGCCCATATGTGTGTGTTTAAGTGGCTGGCGTGTGTTACAAATAAGCCGCAGGGTGATTGAAAGTGAAAAGATATTTTAAAATTCGGCAACATTGTGTGATCTCTTGGAGACAGCACTTGACTGGGACTGAGGACACCTGGGTTGTATTCCCAGCATTGCCACGAGCCTGCTGTGTGACCCTGGGCGAATCACTTCACCCCTCTGTGCCTCAGTTTCCCCTCCCATCCTTTGTCTAGCCAGACTGTAAGCTTTTGAAGCAGGGACTGTCTCTTCTTATGTGTCCACACGGTGGCTAGTACAATAGTGCTCTAATTTCATTCAGGCCACTGGGTGCTTCTTTAATATAAATAACAAATGTACTTTTTCGATATTCATCTGTTTCTTTACTTCCTGTATTTCACTCAGTTTGAATAGTGGAACTCCACGGTGCACTTTCACTTTCTGTTTAGTCAATTTCACTTTCTCATGAACTACACCAGAGACCAGATCCCCAGCTGGTGGAAACTGGCAGAGTTTCACTGATATCTGGCTGAGGAGCGGGCCCACAGGGTTTGGCTTTGCAGCAATGGAGAGGAATGTTTACATACAAAAATAAAAATACAAGTTTGCAATGAAGGTGAATCAAAATGTAAGGATGGCATTTCTGTTCATGTTCATGCCGGAAACTCCATCCCTTCCTTTTAACGAAGCACAATCTACATTTTAGATATAAAATGAGAAAAAAGTATGGTCTGATGATCACCTGGTGAACCTTCACTCCAGCTGCTTCAGTCCAGGCCCTGCTGGAGAAGGTAACTGTTACTGATGACCACTAATGTGGGTTAGATTCAAACAGGCAACGCAGACCCAGAAAGGCTAGTTAACCCAGTACCAAGGCCCTGAGCTATCCAGCCCACCTTCCATCTGCCCTGGTGATCACTCTCACGATTTTATCACGAGTCTCAACATATGACAGTCTCCTAAAGACTGAACTCCGGGAGTCATGTGATTATGGGAGAATCTCAGCATTTATTAAAGGAACTTTCTAGTGCTCACGGCTACTGAGAAAACATGAACGTTAAAGGCTCAAAAAAGGGAAGGCAGATAAAAAATACCACACATTTATTATTATTGTTGGAAAGCTCATGATGTTAAAACCAATCTCATCATTTTGGGGGGGCCTGATTGGGGATTTTTTGAATACTTAGGGTCGGTGATCTGTGTGCACACGACTATGAATATATCTTCCCATGGTGCCAAGCGTTTTCTCATTTCAGTTTCAATGATGTTTTCAGAGTTAATGTTTGTGCTGTGTTCATTTAGTCCTCATTTCTGCCACCCTTATTTGCACTGAGCAGTACTTTGCTCTCAGCCGGTTTCTGATCCTGTTACTTGTGTCGAGAAGCACCTTACTGTCTCCAGGCAGTGTGGCCTAGTGAATAGCGCAGTAGACTAGGACTTGAGAGACATGGGTTCTGCTACTGGTTTGCTGGGTGCCTAACTTTGAAGCCAGGAGGCCTGGGGCAGGTCAGGCCTGTTCAGTTCGCCCAGCCTGGCTACCCCTGCGCAAAGCATGGGAGTTACAAGGAGGAGAAACCCCACAGTCAAGTACTGGCTGGGGAGCAGAGTGGACAGGGTGTTTTGATGTTGGGCTTGGGATGTGAGAGCTGGGGATACCTGGGTCGAGAGGAAGCTGGGGTGGTAAAGACTGAGCCCAAGAGGAGTGTGGACTGGATTAGCACTTGGAGACTGAGGAAGAAAGCCTGTCCATTCAGTGATAGCTGGGCGAGAGCAGACAGGAGCTCCGATGTGGGGCAAGAAGTTGGGTTTGAGTTAGGAGCTGGCTGACTGCTATGGCTGGCCAGAGGCCCTTGGTAGGAGGGTAGATCTGACATGGATGGTTGGGCTGATTGGAGGCCAGGCGCTGGTGGTTAGAGTGTGAGAGAGCCGGGCTGCGAGAAGGGAACTGAAGGTTGAGCCCAGTGAGGTTGGAGATCTTCCTTGTGAGACTATTTGTGGGCTTGGACTATGGGACTCTTGTGCCCTAGAAGGGGCTAAATGCTGGAAAGTGGCTTGGCCGGAGGGCCAAGTCCCATCTATTGCAGGAAGAGGCTGCAGATCATTGTGAGCAGAGGTGCCAACGCTGTGGGAGCTCCAGCCTTGGGGCACCCATGGAAAAATAATAGTGGGTGCTCAGCACCCACCAGCCACAACTGTTTGGCAACACCCACAATTAGCTGATTGGTGGCGAAGCCAAATAGCTGTTTGGCGACTGAAGGAGGGCAGAGAGCAGCAAGCAGGCGGGGGGTCTCAGGGACAGGGGTGGAGTGGGGGCGGGGCCTCAGGGCAGATCAGGGTGGAGCACCCCCGGGGAAAAGAAAAACTCAGCACCTATGGTTGTGAGGAAGCTGAGGTGGAAGTGCCACAGGGCTGGGTCTTGCTGTGAGGGGGCGCTCTAAGATGGCAAATCTTGTCACGGTGACCCTGGGCGTGTCACTTCCCCTCACTGCCTCCATTTCTCCATCTGTAAAATGGGGATAATGATACTGACTTCCCTTGGAAAGTGCTTTGAGATTGACAGATGAAAAGCCCTAGACGAGGGCTAGGTATTGTCTTCAGTGGGACCGTTTGTGTCGTACGTTACTCATCGGAGTAAGGCCTGGTCTACACTGGGGAGGGGGGGATCGATCTAAGATACGCAACTTCAGCTACAAGAATAGTGTAGCTGAAGTCGACGTATCTTAGATCGAATTAAAATCACTTACTTTGTGTCCTCGCAGCGCTGGATCGATGGCCGTGGCTCCCCCGTCGACTTTGCTTCCGCCTCTCGCACTGCTGGAGTTCAGCAGTCAACGGGAGAGCGATCGGGGATCGATTTATCGTGTCTACACTACACGCGATAAATCGATCCCCGATAGATCAATCGCTACCCGCAGATCCGGTGGGTAGTGTAGACATACCCTAAGAGTGACAGATTTGGACCCACAGCAACAAAAGAAGGTGCCATTTGTCCTAGCTTCATAGCCTATGAATGTGAGCCAAACTGTGTAAATCTCCAACCTTTGTTTTCTTGCCTTTGTCAGATTCCCCACAAGAGTCTCCCAACCACTACTCCGACATAT
Source organism: Terrapene triunguis (assembly GCF_002925995.2). NCBI lineage: Eukaryota > Metazoa > Chordata > Testudines > Emydidae > Terrapene > Terrapene triunguis. The sequence continues at coordinate 2,124 of NW_020679974.1, read as the reverse complement.
GTTCCAAGCTGCTACTGCGGCCTACGCAGCCACCAGAAAAAGTAACAAATTCTCTGGAAGCTCTCACGGGGAAGGTCTTTTTTGCAAACTCCAGCGTCCCGTCCCTGAATACCCTGCTATGAGATTATCAGTTTGATAACTGTCCACAGTACGTTGTCTGCAAAGCGACAGTCAGTATTTATGGGGATGAGCATTTCCAGACTGAACAGCCCCAAGATTCTTTATATCTTGACTTTTACTTGAGCCAAGAAAATAAAGACATGTAGCGGCCACAAGGGGAGAACAATTGTCTTGTCCCTTCACGTGCTTACATTTATCTGCCAGCATTATCCCCTCAAGGGGAGTGCTGGTTGATAGCTCTCAAGCTATACAGAGATGGGCGCCGTGGGATAAGAGACGTCACAAGAAGATGCAGTGTTGCGTGATGATCCAATAGCTGGCACTGTTCTCTCCGAATGTGTCCCAAACCAAAATCCAGTGAGGTGCTAATGGAGGTGCCATCTCTCTGATCAGATGCATAATTAAGGTACTGACCTGGCACAGTGGGACACAATTTGATCAGGGGCTCCAGGGGCTACTGTACTGATGATAAATCACAAGACAGGTTTTTCAAGAGCAGGGATATAATCCCAACACGTATCCTGGCTTCATTTTTATTTTACCTAAGGCCCCAATTCAATCATGCTCTTAAGTACGTGCTTAATTTTAAGCATGTGCTGAAATCTTATTCCTGTCAATGGGACTTAAGTAGGTGCTTAGCTGTATGTATGGGCTTAAGTGCTTTCCTGAGTGAGCACCCGACCCAACCCGTATTAAAGTCAATGGAAAGATTCCCAGTGTCTTTAATGAGAGTCAGAGTAGGTCTAAAATAGCCCATAAAAGTCATATGGTATCACTGGGTGCTGCTGAGAGCAGCTGGTGGCAGGGAGGATTCTACTCTGTTCGAAGAAATTAGCTTCCAGATTGAATTTCCTTAATGCTTCAAATACAAAACCTCCGCTCGCTCCTGTGAAGTCTTTCTGACATCCATTGATTGTCTCATCTTGCCAGGCCACAGTCCCTATTGCTGTCTGCTGCCTGGCTCCCATTTATCAACCCCCTCCTGGCCTTTGCCATTAAAGCCTCAGGAACATTTGATATCACTGAGTGTTACAGGCCTGTAATTTGAACCACTTAGACACCACTGCATTTTTAACAGAATAAAGTAACTCTTGGTGGCTGTCTGTACGATCCCTATGGGCTGTAACGATCCATTCGCGTAGGGACAGGAGCAGGATTAGATACAGATGAGTTCGGTAGAATGTTGCACTGCAGAAATGCCTGGGTTTTAAGGCCACGGGGCTAAGCACTCTCATGCTGACACGTATAGAATGCTAATGAGAGCCTGTCTCTGCTACAGAATACAGGCCGGTAGCGCTTAGGAGGTTGAGAATATACACCGCATTTGTCCCCCTAGAAAACGTTAATGGATGATGCCTGTGCTACAGGAGCGCTCAATGCAAAGCCGTGTAACTCTCTAAGGGAAGGTTAAAGGGGTCTGGAGAAGTGCCTGCAAATACCCAGTGATAGGCCTTGATTAGATATCCTGAGCCAATCTCTATTGTCAATGATGAAGACGGTCTCATCAGATTACAGGATGCATTTTCACCATTATGAGGCTATGTCTCTGAGACTATAACAGGGTTCAAAAAAGAACTAGATAAGTTCATGGAAGATAGGTCCATCAATGGCTATTAGCCAGGATGGACAGGGATGGTGTCCCTAGCCTCTGTTTGCCAGAAGCTGGGAATGGGCGACAGGGAATGGATCACTAGACAATTACCTGTTCTGTTCATTCCCTCTGGGGCACCTGCCATTGGCCACTGTCAGAAGACAGGGTACTGGGCTAATGGACCTTTGGTCTGACCCAGTATGGCCGTTCTTATGTGCATACACTACAGCTTATGTCAGCATAATTTTTGTTGCTCAGGGGTGTGAAGAAACCACCCCCCGAGCGACACAAGTTACACCGACATAAGCGTCAGTGTGGACAGACGGGAGAGCTTCTCCCGCCGACAGCTTCTGCTGCTCGCAGAGGTGATTTTATTATGCCGACGGGAGAGCTCTCTCCCGTCAGCATAGAGC
>NW_020679973.1:0-2731 GCF_002925995.2 Terrapene triunguis | reverse complement strand
TAATAGTACAAAACAAGATTCAACCATCTGAATGTTTTCCCAGAAAACTGGCTACCAGATGACAGTGTTTCCAGGAAATCTTGTAATGTTGATATACCAGATTTGTGCCAGGCCAGATCTATATTCCTATCCAAAATAGCATACAAAAACAGTATATAAACCAACTACTAGCTGTCTAGGATTAGGAAGAAACTTATCCCATACAAATAATGGTATAACATGTCCATGAGGATCCTACAGCATCTGATAGTGGGGACTGTCAAAAACAGGAGACTGGACTAGGTGGGCCTTTTGTCTGATCTGGCAATTGTCATGTATTTTTATAAATTTGTCATCTAAAATAAGGTACAAAGAAGGCCATATCTTAATACACAAAGAATCAAAACTTGTTTTCTGTTTGATTCAGAGTCAAATCATCTCTCTTTACTCATGCAAGTAATTTCATTGACTTCAGTCAGGCTACTCATGTAAGTGCATTTGGCTCCAAATATCCTTTCTTTAAAACTGCTTTTGTTTTCTTAGTATATACTTGCAAATATCCTCAAACCCTCCCCCCCCCCGCAATTGTTAAAGTTAGGATAGGAATTGGACAGACAAGATCTATATGTGGTCAAAAAAAAAGTAAAGTACCCCATGAAGCATATAATAATATCTGTGTATCAGATGGAACAATAAAGATACATAATACTGATATAGGAGTATTTTCAGTTCCATGGATGTACCTTATAGTTCTTACAACACTTTTAAATGTCTTTGGAGGAATATTACCTGAAATACTCATAATCCTAATCTTGTTCACTTATGAAATCTCCTCTTTAACAAGATTAAGTTTAGTGACTGACATCTTGATATAACTCTCTATATTTTTCTAGTGAATTAAGATATATTTAAACTGATAATATTAAGATAGTTCTTTGTAGTTTGATGCTTAGAGATAGTGTTTGTGTGCATGCATGTGGCCTCACATAGCTGCACCTCTACCATCTCCAGATGGTGATGGTAGACTCCTTCCTAATCTGGTGTATTAGGACCTGGCTTCTGTTATACACATCTTCTTCACTGCTTAGCTGTACTACAGCAATGTGACATACCTGGTCATGAAGCCTTCAGTGCTTAGGAAACTCCAACTAGTACAGAAAAGTGCAACATGTCTCCTCAGCAGCATTAAACCTGTTCTCCACTGTCTCCACTTTCTCTAGAATACCAAATGAAGTTGAAAGTTTCAGTTTCCTTCCTAGGCAGTCATTTCATATTTTGTATGTGTGCAACTGATTGTTCCTTCCTAAATGGAGTACTTTGCATTTGTCCTTATTAAATTTCATCCTATTTACTTCAGACCATTTCTCCAGTTTGTCCAGATCATTTTGAATTTTAATCCTATCCTCCAAAACACTTGCAACCCCTCCCAGCTTGGTATCATCCGCAAACTTTATAAGTGTACTCTGTATGCCATTATCTAAACCATTGATGAAGATATTGAACAGAACCAGACCCAAAACTGATCCCTGTGGGACCCCACTCATTATGCCCTTCCAGCATGACTGTGAACCACTGATTATTACTCTCTGGGAATGGTTTTCCAACCAGTTTTGCACCCACCTTATAGTAGCTCCATCTAGGTTGCATTTCCCTAGTTTATTTATGAGAAGGTGATGCGAGACAGTATCAAAAGCTTTACTAAAGTCAAGCTATACCACCTCTACTGCTTCCCCACTATCCACAAGGTTTTTTACCCTGACGAAGTAAGTTATGAGGTTGTTTTGACATGATTTGTTTTTGATAAATCCATGCTGACTGTTACTTATGACCTTATTATCTTCTAGATGTTTGCAAATTGATTGCTTAATTATTTGCTCCATTATGTTTCCGGGTACAGAAGTTAAGCTGACTGAGCTGTAATTTCCTGGGTTGTCCTTATTTGCCTTTTTTATAGGTGGGCACTATATTTGCCCTTTTCCTGTCTTCTGGAATCTCCATGACTTCTCAAAGATAATCATTAATGGCTCAGATTTCTCCTCAGTCAGCTCCTTGAGCATTCTAGGATGTATTTCATCAGGCCTTGGTGACTTGAAGACATCTAATTTGTCCAAGTAATTTTTAACTTGTTCTTTCCCAATTTTAGCCTCTTCTGATCCTACCTCATTTTCACTGGCATTCACTATGTTAGATGTCCAATCACCACCAACCTTTTTTGGTGAAAACCAAAACAAAGAAGTCATTAAGCACCTCTGCAATTTCCACATTTTCTGTTATTAGTTTTTGCCCCTCATTGAGTAATGGGCCTACTCTGTTCTTGGTCTTCCTCTTGCTTCTAATGTACTTGTAGAATGTTTTCTTGTTACCCTTTATGTCTCTGGTTAGTTTGATCTTGTTTTGTGACTTGGACTTTCTAATTTTGTCCCTACATACTTGTGTTATTTTTTTTATATTCATCCTTTGTAATTTGACCTACTTTCTACTTTTTATAGGACTTTTTTTTTTTTTTTTTTTTTTTTTTTTTTTTTTTTTTTTTTTTTTTTCTTTTTTTTTTTTTTTTTTTTTTTTTTTTTTTTTTTTTTTTTTTTTTTTACTTTTAGATCATTGAAGATCACCTGGTTAAGCCAGGGTGGTCAGTTGCCATTCTTGCTATCTTTCCTACACAGTGAGATAGTTTCCTCTTGTGCCCTTAATAATGTCTCTTTCAAAAACTGCTAACTGTCTTCTATTGTTTTTCCCCTTAGACTTGCTTCCC
>NW_020679972.1:0-1011 GCF_002925995.2 Terrapene triunguis | reverse complement strand
GCAGACAAGACCTAAGACACTTACATCTCCCCAGAACTCAGGCTTTGCGGCTCACAGTGTTGTTCCATTGATTTTCTAGGCAGCTACAATTTAGATGCAGTGACATTCAGCATTGCAATACTTGATCCCTTCATGGAGCTCACTCTTTGTCTCCTACTCTAAAGTATCAAAGGGGTAGCCGTGTTAGTCTGGATCTGTAAAAGCAGCAAAGAGTCCTGTGGCACCTTATAGACTAACAGGCGTATTGGAGCATGAGCTTTCGTGGGTGAATACCCACTTTGTCAGATGCATGTCCAACGAAGTGGGTATTCACCCACGAAAGCTCATGCTCCAATACGTTTGTTAGTCTATAAGGTGCCACAGGACTCTTTGCTACTCTAAAGTAGAGATCAAACTCACCCAGCATGCAGCAGCTTCATGAGGCCGGGGGCCCTGCCTGCTTTTCCTGAGCCCAGATGGCCCCCAGGACTCCCAAGGGAAGGGGGAGCTAGTGACGGGCACTGCGGTTAGCTTGGTCATTTTGTGCTATGTGATCTAAACTCTCTTCTGTTTTCCTGGTTAAGTGAAAGAGTAATAATGTGTTGGACATCTGCAAAGAGTCTCTCTGTATGTTAAATGCTTCACCACTACTGTGTGCCTCCGGAGAGAGTTCAGCTGAAAACCAGCAGGCTCTCACCTTAGCAAGGAGTTCTGGGAGATGGTGTGTTCAGGCATGCGGGAGTCTGGAGGGTCAGCTCTGCACCGGGGATTAGGCAGCAGGTTTCACACCTTAGAGAGTGGGCTAGAGAGCCCCCCAAGAATGTGCACATGGACCCCAAGATTTGAGCAGTGGATGGGCTCTGTTCCAGTCCCAGAGGCTTGAATTATCTGGGCATCCTGGGGCTCAGATGCTTGGGTTCCCCTTACTGCAGTCTGGGATACACACACCAGTAAACAGAAACCTTCTCAGTGCCCACCATCCAAACACCCTTAACTCTGCCCAGGTGGGTTCTGGTGACTATTTCTACATGT
>NW_020679971.1:0-2127 GCF_002925995.2 Terrapene triunguis | reverse complement strand
TTTTTTTTACCCACAAAAGCTTATGCCCAAATAAATCTGTTAGTCTTTAAGGTGCCACCAGACTCCTCATTGTTTTAATATTATAGAATTCAGGTTCTATAATGCCATCTGTGTTGCAGCTGGCCACTTGCTTCAATGTGCTATATAGCTTGAATCATTTTGTAGCTACTGGGGAGCAGCAAAAAGAGCTGAAAGGGGTTAAATAGATCACTTCATATGCCCTATTATGTTGCTCTTAAAGTACCCCTTTATCCTGATATACTGTAAATTCCAAGAACAAAATGCCCTAGCATTTGGATCAGATTGGTGCCCAAAGATATTTTTTGTTTTAATGCCCTGGGATCTGGATCGAAGTGGTTCCTTTAAGACCTTGTAGTCCAATGCCTTAGGATATATTTTACTCTTATTTCCTCCTGGCTCCTAGGAAGTGTTAATTCCCTTGGGCCTGGACCAGATTGATGCCCTGATAGCCTTATGTAATTTACACACATGAATTTTTAATTCACATGCTCTTGGGAGAGGGGTTGGGGTTTCTAAAAAGAGAGAGGCTTTTAGATACTATTTGACTGTGGAACTCATTACCATTGTGGTACCTGAGGTAACAAAGACTTCTTTTCATACACTGAAGTGATTTTAATGGAGAAAGTTCATTGGATACACTGTGTAGTATCTTCTATGGTTCCTTGGAGAACCATTTGAGTTTTATTTACCTGAAGGCAGACTCCAACTTCTGCAACTTTTCCTTCTTCACTTAACAGTGTTTCCAAGTTGCAGTAATGAAAAGCATGTGGATAGCATAAACAATAGAACCCGTGCCCAGACTGAGCACTGACCTCAAGTGAATGAATTTTTATCAAAGGTCACTGATAGACTATTTAAGAACTAGCGAGACACTTTTCAGTTGATCTTAATTTACCTTTCACAACACAGACACTATTTCTGATAACACTGTTTACATCCCCTATGAAAAACAGAATTCTGCAGGAACAATACAAAACACTGTAACTCATAGTAGCAACACTGCAGGAGTTTGGCTAATTACTGCAGAATATTACATTTAAAAAAAAAAGGAATTAACAATGTTTAGAAGAAAGTGATAGCAAATACATTTAGACAGTAAAATGTCAGTAAATTGTTGGTGAATGCATTCAATTTCGATTGTTTTCCAGTCCATAAATATGCATCTATCAATTTCTGATGCATGAATAAAAGCAAAAAAAGGAATCACAGAGATTAACTGTGCTTTTTAAAGCTGCCTATGAAATTTGGATGCCTACTTTCCATTAAAATTATGGGGATTTGGGCAGCCAAATTCATTAGACAGCTTTACAATCTCAGCCAATATGAATAGGCACATTGTCATCTGATAATAATGAACATGATTACTGTGCTCATTATTGCAACAGAAAACACTCAAATCCTACCACCTAAGAACAATCCCTCACAAAATTCCTGAGAAAACACGCAACTTGCTATGAAAGTCAATTAATTCAGGCTCGTTCAGACCAAAGCAAATTCCAAAATTGAGGGCCCCCCACTGAGCGCATATTGCCTGATCCACAGTCATACCTATAAAGGGACTATTAACTTAAGAATCTCAACTGACCTGAATTACCACGTGACATCACAAAAAAGAAATGGGTCCTGATTCTGATCTTATGACCATTTATCTCAACTGATTTCAATGGAGTTACTCTTGATGCAGTTTGGTGTAAATTCAGAATCAGGCTTTATTATGTCTGAGACCTAAACTTGCCATTCCTACTTAGGCAGAGTAACATCTTGCAATACTCTCAATAAGGTTCTACTCAGTGTGAACAAGGACTTGTCTACACGGTGTGGCAATGAGCACCAGAGGGACGCAAATTGTAGAGTGTACCAAAATGTTGTGCTCTAACTGCTCTGTGTAGACCCTGCTGACACTTACTAGAAGGTTCCTAGGGTGTGTTAACTTAGTACTGTTTGAAACGGGGCTACAGCATCGTATACTAGGTACCTTTTGGAGCACACCAGCAGGGTCTACATGGGACAGTTAGGGCACAATGCTTTGGAGTGCTCTATAACTTACACCCCTGTGGTGCACATTGCCACACCATGTAGACAAGCTCTAAGACTGACAGAGCTTAG
>NW_020679970.1:0-9018 GCF_002925995.2 Terrapene triunguis | reverse complement strand
CCCAGGGAGCTTGCCTTTTTTGCCTCACACAACTGTGTTGTTATATCACTGGCCATATGAATTAGAGAAGGGTCAAGATTTTCACAGGTTCTCAAGCACACAAAAGTGGGGCCTGATTTTCAAAACTGCTCAGTCCTCCCCAGCAGCTTCCGTTGAGAGCAATAGGTATTTCATTCTGCCTAAGAATTTCAATTTAACAACAAATTCACCTGAGCTAAATCCCAGAGCTCACTTCATAAAATCCATTCCCCTTTGATGTGACTGGAAGCTCCTAAGCCCTGATGATAACCAGTACCTGAAATAAATACGTTAGAGGCTCCTTTACCCTAAATACCCTATACGTCTTGTGTTGTCTCCTGAAGATGGCCGTGCACAGGTTTCTGGTGGCCAAGGTCCTGCTCGAGTTCTACATGCTGAAGCCCTCAGCTGACAACATCCCAAAACTGGTCCTAAATAGGTGTGTGGCCTGGACCGGCAGCCGGAGCACCTCAGTGGATTTCAGCTGCTGTGATGGGAGATGAGGGGGGGAAATGGTCTTTCAAATGGATGCCAGACCATTAGGGCTTGGGTCGCTGCTCACCCCGTTTGTTGTGTATATCCCTGGCTGCAGTCCTGCATTTGGGCTAATAGTCACGGTGCACCTGTCGGATTTTTGGTCCTTGTAACCTGGTTTGAAGGCCTCACTGATTGAACTCCCCCTGTGCCTCTCATTAATCCAGCTCCCTCTAGCTGCCAGATTATTTCTGGAACCTTCTCCTGGGGTCGCCAAGGGGCCCGATCCTGCTGAGCGCCCTCTGCTCCCCCAGAGGTGAGGGCGAGGTGGTGACATTCAGCGCCTGGCAGAATCGGGGCCTGACATGTAACTGTCTGCCTGCTCCTGCTGGAACCTACGCTCCTAGCTCAAGGTGATCGTCCTACCAACTGCCTTTACAGTACAGACCAGGAGATGCCTCGCTACCATGGGGACAAATCCTGCGGCCCTCACTCAAGGCCCCAGCCAGCTCCCACTGAAGTCAATGGGAAGACTCCCATGGTCTTCAATGGGAGGTGTTCGGATGCACAAGCCCAACTCCCGCTGACCTCTGTCGGAGTGGTGCTGGAGCCAGGGCTCCATAGACTACAGGCAGGACACAGAACCCTTAGCCGTTAGACAAAGCAGGCTTGGTTCTCCTCTCAGCTACAGGGGTGTAGATTGAGAACATGACAAACTGGAGGGCAAGGAGAATTGGACTCCATGTCTCCGCCCCCTTCTGTTGTTGTGACTAAACCCCTCCCAAACTGAAACCCCTGAGATAAGGCGTGGAGTGAGGGGTTTTCTTTCATGAGCGGCCCCGGCCTGTATGGACTTGATCATCACGCGACACGTATAATTACGCTAACAGCTCCCCTGGAGGAAGTTCATAAAGCCATGAGCCACGCATCCTGTACAAATCTGCTACATGTTAAATCGCTAACTCTTGGAAGGGTGGGGTTACAGAGGGTAACACAGGACAGCCACAACAAACACACAAGCGTTGTGAACTGAATGAACGGCTCCTCCCAGAGGCCAGAGATTATCCCCTTTTAATGCTCCATTATGCCTGTACTTGGCTGCTGGGAAAACCAGGCTTGGCTCACCCCTGCATGGCACACAGAACCCTCCTCGCTAATTCTTTCTGTCTAAAGATGCAGAGGGAACAGATCTTCTGTCCTGTGGGAGGATATAGGAGTACCAGACTAAGCTGCGTCAGATATGGTTTCGATTCCCATCTCTGCCATAGACTTCCTGTGTGACCTTGAGCAAGTCACTTAATCTTTCTGTGTCCCAGTTCCCCACCTGTAAAATTAGGTTAGTAACCCTTCTTTTCTCCCAGCCTTCATGTGTCTTATGTATTTACACCGTAAAATCTGGGCAGGGACTATCTATTCTTACGTCTCTGCACAGTACCTAAGACAATGGGCCCATGATCTTGGCTGGATTTCTAGGCACAGCCTATAATACAAAGAAATAATAATCTCAAAGTCCAGATAGGTAGAATTAGATAGAGGAAAGGGAATGAGAGGAATGAGAGGAAGAAAGAAGGGATAGGAAGAGTGGAGAGTGATGTGTTTAACAGGGAACCACAGAATGGCTACCAGTCACAAATGATGAGCGCTAATAGGCATTTTTTCATCTAAATATTTTTTAGACCAAAAATGGGTTTTCAGGAAACAATTTCTGCAGAAAAATTCCATTTGAGTTGATTTTTTGGCCAAAAAATTGGAAACTGAAATTTGACTATTTTCAAAGAACTGAATTTTTTCCCATGGGAAACCTGTGGGGGAGGGGGGAACAAAATTAAAAAAAGAAATCCCATGAAAAATATTGGCGTTTTCAATCAGCTTTACATTACTTTTCAGCAAGTTGTCTGGCTGCGGCACTAGGACCTCAATTTTGCTAAGCACTTAAGGACGTGCGCTTCTCTGTCTCAGACGTGCTTTGCTGAATCAGACTTCCGCTCAGAAACGCCAAATGGAATTTCAAACAATACCTTTCGCAATGTAACCACGGTGACTCTGATCTGGTGAAGGTTCAGGCTGAACAAAAATGGGCACCGTTTTCATTTTAAGGATGGAGTAGAATACACACGCCAACCCAAACGTAGGATGCACCGAAAAATTCCTGCACTGTCACGCTTAGCTAATAAATTGTCATGCTATAGAAACAGTTCAAAATATTTTTTTTTTCATGTTTGTCTCTGGGTTCCTGGCCAAACCTACCTCAAGAGTTGGAGGAGAAGTATCACGAGCAAATAGTTAATATAAAGACCCCCCAAACTGGGGAAAATTGCTTCCTGTCAGATATCACCTATTCCAAATGAGACAGAAATACACGTAATCTTGTAAAATGAAGGCCAACGACAGACTTGTACCTGCCTTAGATGAATAAGTATCCCATTATCATGAAAAATGACAGCCGCAGGCTGTGATTATGCCACTATTGTATTCTAAACAGCATGGTTTGTCAAACAGAATAAATCCTCGCACAATAAACATTTTTTTTTAAAATCCAAACACACCATTTATTATTTTGCTTAACATCGCGCGCTCTGTTTTACTGATTATTGGGCAAACAGCACCGTGTTTAAGCATGTGTTTAGAAGCAGCCGTGCTATTTGCCAACTCTGCAAAGCTGGGGTGTGATCCTAGCTTTGAACACAGGAGCAACTTTACTTATGTGAGTAAACCCCACTGACCTCAGTGGAGTTAAAATGGTATAAAGCCACTTCCAAGCACATTGGACTCATGCAGCCTTAAAGAGGATTGGCAGGTGTTGAGAAATGAAATATTTATCTTTGCTGTTTTGGTTTTGGTTTGGTACCTTGAAACGGCTGCTTTGAACACTCTGTGGCCTGGAGAAGGCAGAGTATTTCACAGTATGTCAAGTTGTACCAAACGGGAAAGATTTTGATGCCTAATAATTTAATTCTTGTGCTGGTTGTTTATGCAAACTTCCCCACAGGCTGTTATTCTGGTTAGCCATTGTGGGCGTAGAAGAGCAGAGGTCCCCCCCCCCATATTTTTAAAAACTAGTGGACTCAGGTAGCTTCCCCCTTATTGGAAGATGCCTTCAGTCCAACTTTTATATTGCATCAGTATTGGTTAAAAGAGGAATACAAGAAGAAGGAAATAAAGACAAGATCCACAATTATTATTGGTTTTATAAGGTCTAAACTTACGGCGGTATGTACAGTACAGACGCCGCACGCCCAGTTAGTGTGGCTATAAACAGCAGCGTAGACAGTGAGGCACAGCTTAAGCAAGGAGGGTAGACTAGAGTGCCTGACACACCTGAACCCCCACGGTATATACCCTACACGAGCTCTCTGCATTCCCAAGCAGTGCCTCCTAGTCTACACCGCTATTTTTAGCAGTGTAGTGTCCAGCTGCTCCCCTTTCACTGCAGCGTGTAGCTACACTTGCCTGTGCTCTACACATCGCCATGACCGTAGACATAGCCATAATATCACACAGAAGCCCCAGTCAGAGCCCTATTGTGCTAGATGCTGTACATGCGTCCAGCTTTGGACCCCCCCCACTACAGAAGGGATGTGGCCAAATTGGAGAGAGTCCAGCGGAGGGCAACGAAAATGATCAGGGGGCTGGGACACATGACTTATGAGGAGAGGCTGAGGGAACTGGGGTTATTTAGTCTGCAGAAGAGAAGAGAGAGGGGGGATTTGACAGCAGCCTTCAACTACCTGAAGGGGGGTTCCAAAGAGGATGGGGCTCGGCTGTTCTCAGTGGTGGCAGATGACAGAACAAGGAGCAATGGTGTCAAGTTGCAGTGGGAGAGGTCTAGGTTGGATATCAGGAAACACTATTTCACTAGGAGGGTGGTGAAGCACTGGAATGGGTTACCTAGGGAAGCGGTGGAATCTCCATCCTTAGAGGTTTTTAAGGCCCAACTTGATAAAGCTCTGGCTGGGATGATTTAGTTGGGGTTGGTCCTGCTTTGAGCACGGGGTTGGACGAGATGACCTCCTGAGGTCTCTTCCAATCCTGCTATTCTATGATTCTACACAGAACAAAAAGACAGCGGTGCATATTTTGTTGATGCAAAGCGCTAAAAGGGCAAATTCATTCTTGCTGTTAACTCCATCAACTTCAAAATATTTACAGGAATAATTATTGCTTTCCCGCATCAATTGACCTGGGCTCTGAGACTCAGTGCTGTGGGTTTTTTAGTGCAGTGTCGACATTCCCTGTCTGCACGGTGGATATAACAGTACTTCCTTTTGTCCATTTTGTCTATGTAGTTTGTGACCTTGTTGCCTCTTATTACTGTGTGTGTGCACTGAGTTACACAATTGGGTCTGATCATCACAGAGGTCACTGTACTGCAAATTAAAATACTACTAAGTATGAATATTGGACATAAAGAGACACTGTCAAAATAAAAATCATGACCCAAGCCTTATTTAAGGCCAAACTCCGAGTGAAATAGATAAGAACGGCATAAAAGGCTGCAGAACATGGCCTCAGGTTTTGAAAGAAAAATTGTTGTTTGTGTTACTAAAAATAAGCTCATGGACAATTAAAAGAAAAGAACTTTAAAAATCGAATGTATATTTCATTATTTTTGCTGCCTGTTTAACTTTCCTGCATTTCACTCAGCTTGGGCAGGGAAACCAGATCAGTGAGTTTCATTTCCCGGTTCCAGGTAATGTCAATTCCCAGTCCTAATCACGAGCCAGGCCCTAAAAATCATGAGATTGGCTTAAAAATCATGAGATTTTTAATAAATAATTAATGTGGGGTTCTTTTTCTCTGCCTTCTGGTTCTGAGCCTTTAGGTTACACTCAGGTCATGCTTTCTATCTTTTTGCTGCAACCATGAGGGCTAGAAACTTTTTTTTTTTAAACGAAAGCTGAGATTCTCACATGTTCACAAGATTCCAGGAGCTGGGGCTTTAAGAAAATCACCAAAATATTGCATCTGAAGAAGTGGGGCTTTTTACCCATGAAAGCTTCTGCCCAAACAAATCTGTTAGTCTTTAAGGTTCCACCAGACGCCTCGTTATTTTTATAGCTACAGACTAACACGGCGACCCCCCGATACTTGACACCAAAATGTTGCAAGAGCTGGCAAAACTGAGTTTCTGTTTCTGATGCACTAATGCAGTGCTGCTGGTCCTGGGGTTTCTGGTGCTCGCGTGAACTTTGTTTTTTAATGATTATTAACACAGCCCATAAACTGTTTTCACTGAAATTTAAAAACAAAATTCATGAAAATATTTCTATTCGTTTCATATAGATTTCGTCAAACTTAAAAGAAAAATCTAAATTCTAGGATGAAACAAAATGTGCAGTTTCCCTTCAAAGGGCTGGGGAATTTTTATCCATTTCTCTCTTTCTCTACCTAATTTCTACTGGTACATCCTATGCCCTGAAGAAAGCACTTTCCAATCTCCTTTTCTTTGAAAGATCGTTGATTACACTTCATCTGCTCTCGCATTTTCAGACAGTTGTGTATGTTTAACACAGAGCGAATAAAGGGCCTTTCTGTTTATCCAGATGGTTTAGAAAGGTGCTAATACTGGTCCTGACCTTATGAAGAAAGGATCCAGCAAATCTTTGCTGCTATTAGGTTCATAGCTAAATCAAAGCTTTGAAATTTACAGGTGGAAAAGTTGAGATTCCCTATGGTCTTAGCTTTCTGAGGCTAGCACCTGAATATTTCCTGTGTAGATTTCATCCAGTTTGAACATTATAGACCAGTATATCCGATATGGTGCATGTTTATTATTGTTATGTAGAGGTGAGTCCCACTCCTCCTCCCACCCCTGCCCCTCAAAAAATCGCCAGAATTTCAAAAGTATTTGCATTCCATTGGTTTGCAAACCCAACCAATGTTTTGGTTTCCAAAATATTCTGCTGTTCTGGAACGTTGTCGATTCCCAAATAAGAAACTTTGGGGAAATTAAACATTTTCAGATTAAACAAATGCCACCATGTGACCAGTCTGACCAATTCGGAGTTGGTGCTGTAAAGTTGGTACTCCTTTGAATACCTCAGCCACAGCCTTTTCTGACTTATTGTCAAGCAACAGGGGGGCCCATGTCCACAACCCAGAACTCCCTGCCTAACTCTGCTGTATATCTGAGCATCCTCTTTCCTGCTCCATCGGGTGGAATTTCCAATATCACATCTCCCCATTCGGGACAATGATTATTCTTCATCATTACACTGAAAGCTTTATGTGAAGGGGAGGGCGAGGAGAGGAGGGGAGAAATCCCAACTGGGACAAAAGAGTCCAGCCACCCTGGGCCGATAAGAAACTTTAGCCCTATTCACAACCTGACAAGCGCTGGTAGAATATGATCCTAATCCTGTTTCCAACATTCTTTTCGCCACTCGGCCTCCCAATTCCATGCTGTATTCTTCTAACTGTCGCTTTAGCAAATCCCCAAATAGAATTACTAGGGAGATAAACATCAAAGGGGATTCAGAAATCTACAGTAGGTTCACACAGCAGGAGAAAGAGGGGCTGGTGGAAAGACACCGCCTACCTAGTTGTGTTTTTCTCTGATTGCATTCCAAAGCTTTTAGGACTCTCTCCTGCGCTCTGAAGATCAGGCATTCAGACATGCTCAGTGTTATGTTGTTATGGCTGTTACAATAGCGCCTAAAGGGCCCCCAATTGAGATCAGTGTCCTGTGGTGCTAGGTGCTGTACATCCACGTAGTAAAAGACAGTCCGTACCGCAAAGAACTTGCACAATCGAAATAGAGACGATAAAGGAAGAATATTTTACAGGCAGGGATCTGAGGCCCAGGAATATTAAATCATCTGCCCAAAGTCACACAGATGTCTGTTGCAGAGCTCAGAACTGAACCTAGATGTCACGAGTTCCCATCCAGTGCCTTAACCACAAAAGCCACCTCTCCTTTCTATAATGCAGCTCCTGAGGCTCCAGCCGGGATCAGGAAATAGAAAAGAGAGAGTTGAGCTCAGAGCAAAGGTGAAATTGCCCTAGATCCGGAGAGACAGAGATTCCAGTTAGGGTGACCAGATGTCCCAATTTTATAGGGACAGTCCCAATTTTTGGGTCTTTTTCTTATATAGGCTCCTATATAGGCTCTTACTCTTGCTGTCTGGTCACCCTAATTCCAGTAGAACAATGTGACAGTAGCCACAGCTGGGAGTATAAAGGTGATAATTAAAAACAAAGGTGAGGATGATCAAACACAGCACTCCAACACAAGAGGAAATAGGTCAACAGCTACTCTGTACAATACATTATAAGGCCAGAAGGGGCTATTGTGATCATCCAATTTGACCTCTTGGACAGAATAGAAAGCCCCAAGAAAGGTCTGTCTCCTGCCCAGTCAAGCTTTTACTTTATGGTAGAAAGTTCCATTGTGCCGGAGGAGCAAAGCTGTTGACCACAATATTCACCTCAGAGCTTCAGGTGATCTGGGTCTGTCAAGGATGGTCTAGATAATACCTAGTCCTGCCATGAGTACAGGGGACTGGACTAGATGACCTCTCGAAGTCCCTTCCAGTCCTAGGATTCTATCTTTTAGACATGCTGGACCCAGCCCATTGAATGCCTTGAAGACAAGGACTGAGACCTGATCCAATATTCTATGGGATGCCAGTGTGGAGAGTTGGGGAAAGGTCCTTCCTGGTCATTCATTTGCAGTATGTCCTTTTAAATATGCTTATCTTGCTTTGCGTGGAATTTGTCAGTGAGCTGTTAAGATGTTGCCCTTGGAAAACCTGAGGTTTATCCACACACTTTCACCCATATTGAGCCTCTTTCTTTTGTTTAGGGGCCATGTTTGCTCACCTTACATGTTTTTTCTCCAGTGAAAATTGAGGGAAAAGCATGGAGGCTCTAGGGTTTAAACAAAAACACCAGCTCGTTCAGGCCATGTGGAAGAGAGATGCTGTTGCCCAGTGGATTAATGTAGCAGCTTTCTCCTTTAACTTCCCAAGACTAAATTCAAATCTGCATAGGGGAGCTTGCCTCCTAGTGTCTTGCAATTACATAGGGCCTCTCCATCCTGCAAAATCCCATGATTCTTTGCTGTTTATTCACAGGGGACAGGAAACTGCGAGTCCGGACACACAGAGCTGCTGCTTGATGATCTCTTTTGGGCAAGAGGGAACTGGCAGGGATTTCTGCTCCTACAACTCTAGATCTTGCAAGATCTGTACAGAGGGCCTCATGCCTCCAAGCCTCCCCTAGCTATTGCCATGGGCCCCCAAAGTCCTCCTGCGGTCAGGGTGTTCCCTGAGTAATAGGAAAACGAACTCTCATTGGGCTGAGAAATCCCTCTGGAAGCTAAGAGGAGGATTTGATTTTGTACCAGGGTCATTCCACTCATCACTGGGATGGACCGCGGCAGCTGTTCAACAGTGCAGAGCATGAGCCGAGTGCAGGGCAGCAGAGACGAATCCTGTATCCAGTTGTAAACGCGGGGGGGGGAGGAGGGGAATTCAGACCGGCAGACTGGATGTCTTTCTAAAAGAGAGGCTCTGGTTCAACCAG
>NW_020679969.1:0-6139 GCF_002925995.2 Terrapene triunguis | reverse complement strand
GCTGCTCCCTCACCGCCCCTCCCCAGCGAGCCCAGGCTGCTCCCTCAGTGCCCTTGGCAGAGGACCCTTCATTACCCCAATACCCTGCCAAGCTTCCCCCCCTCAGTAACCCCACCCGAGGCCTGAGCTGGGAGAGGGCTGGCGAAGGCTCTGACCGCCCCAGCCAGAGCCGGGGGAGGGAGGCGCTGGGGCTGGCAGGATATTGCTCAGCCTGAAGCTGGGGTGTGGTGCCGGCCGTGGGGAGCAGGAAGGGAGCGTCCCCTGCCCCAGGAAATCACAAGACTGGGACTAAGGGAACTGAGCCCTAGCAGAGCCTCTGCCCTGCAGGCCCCGCCTCAGATAGGCCCCGGGCTGCTCCCCAGGGCAGCACTGGTCCCCCTCCGCGCGTGGGCTGCTGCAGCTCCCGGCCTGGCTGACAAACAGGGGCATCATCTCCCCGTGCAACCCGTGGGAAAGTAGGAGCAAGTGCTAGGCCTGGCTCAGAGGGGGCAGCTGCGCTCTACCTGGCCTGACAGGCTGGGACAGGGGGCAGAGTGCAGGGGCTGGGCCATGCAGCCTCCCCCTGCACCAGCAAGTGTAGCGCTGGGGGGCACCCGGCCTGGGGGGCAGGCTGCACTCGAGTAGCTATACAGGTGGTTTTCTCACACAGTAAATTAAATAAATCCTTGTTTCCAGGGAGTGGAAATGCAAATTCTGATCACATGCAACCCTAACATTCCCCAGGGTGTAACGGGCAGGATTTGAACTCCGCCATCACAGCTCCAGCACAGACCAGGGCCAGCCTGGAGCACGGGACCGCCTGGGGACCAGCCCTGCATACAGCTATTTGCCAGCTCGCCGTAGGATATCAGCGGTGAGGGACCAGGTTCTCTGGATCTGGGAGGGCTCAGCAGGGGTCACGGCTGTAGTGGTCGGACAGAGGGGTTTGGCCACACTGTCCTCCAGGCTAGATGCGCCAAGCGACGGAGATGGGTTTGCCATAATCGAGAGCCGTGTTGTAGTCAGAATTAGGCCAGAAGTGACCTTGTGCCCCTATTTTACCAATACTGGGCTCCCTGCTCCAGAGGGGTGCAAGGCCTTGCGCAGGAGGGAGCTGAGCACAGGAAAGATGAAACCAGAACTTCTATCTCCTGGTTCCCAACTCACTGCACCACCACCGGCTGCATGGGGGAAGGTCTCTCACCCGCCGATCATCGCCTGACATGATGGCACAAGGCGGCCAAGCAGCCAGACACAGCCCAAGGGCCGAACATCTGCCCAGTCTGGCACGCAGAGCTTACAGGGGACGAAGGGTCACCAGAGCTGGCTGAAATAGGAGGCGCAGAAAACTGGCTTTTTGCTGTTGCTGCTCCCCTGCATTCCTGGGCACAGCCGCCTCTACTCACCTGCTCCGGTGTTCACTGAGCAATCTCACAGCCCGTGCCAAGGGCCCCCGGATCCCCTTCCCGTGCCTCACCAAGCCCTTTTGGCCCAGACCCGCCCCAAACCCCTCTGGGCTCCGAGACACTCAGCTCAGTTCTGGAGCGAGCACCTGCACCAATAGTGCCCCGGGACAGGGGGGATTGGCTGCCTCGGGAGCAGGGGGTGGGTGACAGGGCCTTTCTCCTCCAGATGGCCCAGGTTCCCATCCAGCCTCAAGGCGGACCAGGATTCACACTCTGCTCCGTCCCCAGCCCAGATATGGCCCGGGACAGTAGGTCTCTGTGATGAACACCAGCGAGCTGGATGAGGGCCCCCATGTGTCCATGCCCCGTATTTTCTAATCTGGCAAACCACAGTTCAACGGTCTCCCTGTGCACACATACAGTGCCTGGGTCAGGAGGAGGAGGGAAAGCCACACTGGGAGTGAGAGATCCGGGGCAGCACTCTGCTTTTCTATGCAGTTCCCCCAGCCCGCCCCCCTGAAGAACCAGCTGCAGGGCTCTGTACAAAACATCTCCAAGTTTTACTAAAATATAAACACTTCATAATCATTTGAGTAAAAAGCAAAGACACAAAATAATCACGTGACCCAGGCTGAGATGATCAGACACACCCAGCATTTCCCAGCTGGTTCTGGACTGTCCGAAGGCATGCAGGCCCTGCCACAGCACAGGAACCTGCATTTGCCGCGCCATGCCCCAGACAGGAAAGCGGATGCCTCCGGGATGCCTGAGTCTTGGAATGTAACTGAATCAGCTTTGGCCCAAGCCCCAGCCAGCCAGATGCAAAGCTGCCGGCAGGGGAAGTGAAGGAGACAGGCTGGGTCAGGGCCCCTGCCACACCGGCCCCGCTGGCAGGGAGCCGGAGATGCCAGTCCCTCTTCCCCGTGCAAATCAGACACCAGGACCTGGGCAGAGCCCCCAGCCTGGCAGTTCGTACCTACGTGTGCGACGTGGGGAGGGAGGGGGCCCGTGTGCCGCTGCTTCCACAAGCTGCTTTACAATCAGTGCGGGTCTTTGGCCCTTGGGGCTGAGTTAACAGCACGGCTGCCCTCTAAGCGCAGCCTCTGCCCTCCCGCTGGGTAGCATGTAAACCCTCACCTCGTAGTGCCCTATTCACCCCCCAGAGACCTGCTCCTCTTGCTAATCTACAACCCCCACACCAGCCCATGCTCTCTGGATTGGCATTAGGTGGAGGGGACACCCAGGGGCCCTGTCTGGAACAGGCCCCCTGACAAAAACCCAGGGACCAGGGCTCTCCCATGCAGAGACCTCCCGTGCAGAGACTGGCCATTCCCACTTGCAGCTCAGCTGGGAACCAGCTCCCCTCCCCCCACAGGGAATGGATGCCCCATATTTAAAGCTCGGTGTGACCCAGTCTGCCTGCAACTCTGGGTAGGCGTCTCCACTGGCTTGGCTCCCCCAGGCCGGTTGCAGCCACGAGATCGAGATGAAGATGTCAGACCCAGCTTGGAGGAAGGACCCCAAGGGGATGGTGCACATAGGCCCAGCCCCGCTGGATCCCATAGGATTCCCACTTTGAGACAGCTCCCTGCCACCGTGGGAAAGCAACCGCCTCCATGCGACTGCACACAAGCCCTTTCCCATGACAGTGCAGCATCCCTCAGTGCTGGCAGGGCAGGGCAGGGCAGGGCAGGGCGTGTGTGTGTGTGTGTGTGTGTGTGTGTGTGTGTGTCACAGGGCTGGGAAGGGGCTGGCTGAAGGTCCCAGTGGGGAGGAGGGCCGCAGGTGTTTGGGGCGGGGGCTGGGGATGTGCACTGACAAGTTTATAAAAAGTACAAAAATAAAAGATTCCCTGTTCTAAAAAAAGTGAGAAAAGTGAAGGAATGTTCCTCCCCACAAGTCACCTCCCCATGCCAGCCTGCCCTGCTGGAGCCCCACAGGAGGCAGAGGGCTTCCCAGCCCAGCCCTCCTCAGAAGCTCAGCCCCCAACCCTGTGTCGTCCACCCCCCTCCCCCGTTTCCTCAGCACAGGCTGTCCAGATTCCAGTGGTCTCCTCAGGAGCATATTGCCAGTCCGAGCCATTCCCTGTCACCATCTCTGCAGCCGCTGAGGGGCCCAGCCGCTCACAATCCTGTGGGGAGGAGAACACGCACGTTAGGGTCCTGCTGCAGCACCCCAAGAGGAGTCCGAGAGAGCCCCGTGGTTGGGGACACAGACACGGGCAGGCTAGCGCCTGGGAGACAGCTGGGGGCACGGCCCGGGCAAGGCCCAGACCTTCCTCACCTGTGGTTCTCTCGCAAGCAGACCCTTCATTTTCGTGGGCCAAGTTGAGGCGGTTCTGCTCGGCAGCGAGACCGTTGGCCTCAGGGCTGCTGCTGCGCGCGGGGCTGGCCGTCTCCAGCGGGGGGTTCAGCTGGAAGGCCATCTCCAGGTGCTCCTGGGCCATGCGGAGGTGCTTGCGCAGCCGGTCCAGCTCGTGCTCACGGGAGCGCTCGGCTGCAGAGCTGGCCAGGTTCCCGCTGTAGTCCAGCTTCCCGTTGGCCAGCTGGCCCTTGAGGGGCTCTTTCTTCAGCGAGTGGTAGGTGGGAGGCGCGCTGGGGGCCTTCTTGGCATAGTGCGGCCCAGAGTGGCTGTCGTGGGGGCTCGGGCTGTCGCTGCTCTGGCGCACCAAGTCCCGGATGCGGCCGATCCCCAGGTGACAGAGCTCGAGGAGGTTGAGGAAGAGGCAGAGCCCGCTGACAGCGTACATGATGAGCAGGAAGATGGTCTTCTCGGTGGGCCGGGAGACGAAGCAGTCGACGATGTGCGGGCAGGGGCTGCGGTTGCACACGTACGAGGGGCTCACCTCAAAGTGGTACAGCACGTACTGCCCGAAGAGGAAGGCCACCTCCAGCACCGAGCGGCACAACAGCTGCAGCACGTAGGCCTTCATCAGCCCATCCTGGCGGATCCGCCGGCGCCCGTCGTGTTTCTCACCCCCCTCCCCGCCCTTCTCTTTCTCCACCTCGATCTCCTCGAAGATCATGGGATCCTCCTCGTTATCCTCCTCTGCCTCCTCGTAGTCCCGCCCGGCACCCCGCCGCACCACGGGCATGCGCACCCGCGGGCCCCCGCCCCCCCGCCGGTGGCCCCCCGGCCCGCGGGCAAGGCGGTGCATGGCGAAACCCAGGTACATGACGGACGGCGTGGCCACCATGATGATCTGGAAGATCCAGAAGCGGACATGGGAAAGGGGCGCGAAGGCATCGTAGCAGACGTTCTCGCAGCCCGGCTGCTGCGTGTTACACACGAACTTGCTCTGCTCGTCGTAGTAGATGGACTCGCCGCCCACGGCCGTCAGCACGATGCGGAAGATGATGAGGACAGTGAGCCAGACCTTGCCCACAAAGGTTGAGTGGTTGTTGATCTCCTCCAGGAGCCGGGTCAGGAAACTCCAGCTCATCCTGGCCCGGACGATGGCTCAAACCCTACAGGAGGCAAGGGGAGAGGACAGCCGATAAACCTCAGAGTGAACGCAGCCCACTAGCGCCAGCTGAGCCCCCCTACCGCCAGACCCCACAGCACTCACCACCAAGAGGGGACGCCCCCCCGGGCAGCAGGGCTCCAGCCAGAGCACAGCACCCTGGGTATAGCACAGGAGGCAGAGGGACCTGTTCCTGGGCGGGTCATTGTGACAGCCCCCAATGCTGCGTCCCTCACCCACTGGCTGCAGCCCCAGTCCCTGTTTGCTCGTCCACCCAAAGGGTTCCAGGCACCTCACAGCGGGGGAGGGAGCCAACAGCTCAAACAGTGGGTGCATCTCCCTTCCCCACATGCCTGTTCAGTACGACCCCTCCAGCATCATCCCCCCAGCACGTCCGCCATGCAATGGCTGTCTCCAACACTCAGTGCATCTCTCCCCCTCAAAGACAGGCTACAAGCCCCTCCCCCCTCGCACCCCTGCCTACCCGCATTCACCTCCATGCACAGGCCCACAGGGACCAAACATCCCGTTTGCCAGCGGTCTGCCAGGAGCATGTGCTAAACCAGGCTCCTCGGGGGCAGGCAGATAGGTGTGCATGCCTGCTCCCTCCCCCAGACGTGCTGTTGGCTACTGGAAGCCAAACTCCCCACAGGGCACAAATGCACCCACAAGACAGGACAGTCCAGCCCCCGCCCCCGCCCTCTCTTTCAGCAGGAGACTCTGGCAGGGGCCCAGCCCCACCCACCCACCAGGGGTTGGGTCAGCAGCTACCTGGCCCTACTTCAAACACGGTGCCACTCCAGAGTCAATCCAGAGCCAATTCTGTGACATTCCCTGCTCCAACCTGACCCAGCCAGAGACCTTGCTCCCAGAAAGCACCTGCCATGCACTGTGGGAACATGGAGACCCCCATCCAGAGGGCAGCGCGAGACGCCTCCCAGCATAGCGTACAGCCCCCCAATTCACTGCTCCTGCACCCTGCTGGGGGAGAGTGCAGGAAAGAGCCACAAAACTTCTCTGAGGACTGGAGAAAATGGCTCACAGTGAGGCACGCATGGATCTCAACCTGTTTATTTTATCAAAACAAAGACAGAGAAATGACTGGATTGCAGTGTATAAGTACCTTGAGGGGGACACATTACAGGGCACTATAGGGCTCCCTAATCCAGTGGAGAAAGGCGGGACAAGAACCGATGGCTGCCAGCTGAAGCCAGACAAATCCCAATGAGAAATTAGGCACAAATTAACAGCGAGTCTCATTAACCATGGGAATGGGCCAGGGATGTGGTGG
>NW_020679968.1:0-2980 GCF_002925995.2 Terrapene triunguis | reverse complement strand
ATGAGAATGTAGGAGGCAGATCATCTTACACCTTCCTCTGAAGCATCGGGCACTGTCCACCTTTGGAGACAGAATACTGATTAGATGGACCTCTGGTCTGAGCCAGTCCGGCATTTCCTGTGTTCCAAACACTAACTCCAAAAGATTAAAGATGGAACCACTCTTTAATTATGGAAATAGCTAAGATTGAAGCTAAGATTCCATTTAAAGCTTGATTTTGCCACTTTTCCTGCATATCACAAAAAGGAAAAATATTGGCCTGAAAATTGATACATGAGGTCTGAGGCTGTGGTGATTTTCTCTGTCAGAATTGAAGTTAGACAGGAACTGTTCATTACTTACGGTAGCCTGAAAGTGTAAGTAGTCGTTAGAATTCCAAAAGCCTTCTAATGATTTTATTTTTCAAAAAATGCCTCTAACTAGCAAAAAAAGAAAAAAAGGCGAGAAATAAAATGTACCATCCTGTACGTCTCTAGCGGCTATCTAGGGTCAGATTCTCTGTTGCGACCAGTATCTGCTGATCCTTGTCCACCACATCACAAGACTGAGCCCTCTGATTCCATGTGCCCGCTGGTTATCCAAATGTCATTACACAAAGAGCCTGTGTGCCTCCTTATACCAACTTCCTGGGCCCAGATCCTGCAGTCAGAGCACTTCTCCAAAAGAGCAAAGGCAGCACATTTAATGTTTTGTTTGCATTAATAAATAACAAATAATTTCTCTTTGAACCTCAAATTGTGAAGACAAAGCGAGTTCCCTCCAGAGCAGGAGGGATCCTTAGTGTGAGATATGGGACTGAATTTCCTTTTATCTTTCTCCTCTAGGACATCAAAGGCACCTTGAGCAGGTAGGTGGCTCCTTCTCACTCTCCCTTTCACTTCCCAATGCAGGGAAGGGATTTTGGACATTAGTCCTGGCTCCCCATGGTCCAGCAGTGCAGAGTGTGGGGCTGGTTCCCAATCTCCCTCCATTAAATCTAATCTTGGGGCTGTTGTCATTTTGACTAGACTCCAGAATAGAGCAGCCTGAGAAAAGAGTGATTTACCCACAGACAGGGTATTGATTTGTAGTGTAGCTGGTGGAATGGAGACCTCAGGAGATGGGGATGGAGAATGAGTCTCTCATTTCTAGGTCATAGACTCCAAACTCCACCTAGGTGGGTAGGGATGGAAAGTCAGGGACATCTGATGACTATTCAATGAGCTGTTTGTTAATTGTTTCTTATTACGCAGTGACCTCTATCCGTGTGCTGGGCTTGGCAAGAGATATGATGGAAGAGACCCTAGCAGTCCTTTCTAGCCCTATGACTCTAAGTACTCCCTTCCCTCAGGGCCAGGCTCCCAGCATGCTCTTCTTCCCCTGGGTTCCCTCCTTCCCTTTCAAATGAACACAGGGTGGCTGCAGACTTCCCCACTGCAGCCAATTTCTGTTGCCAGCTTCCTGGCTTTATACTACCCCAGCCCACACCTGCCAAGCTGAGCTTCATCTTCCAATCAGCGGTTGCTTCTCTGGCCTAAAACTCTCATGTGCGGCCTGTCTCCCTAATCTCCTCTTTATCAGCTTCTTTCACTCTTTTTGGGGGTTGATGTGCGGTGAACACCCCACCACACATGTATTAACAGGAGTGTCAATGTAAGACACAGGAGGACGTTGTTCCACCCTTCTCGCCACGGTGAGGCCTCAGCTGGAATACTGTGTCCAGTTTTGGGCACCACACTTTAAGAAAGATGTGGAAAAATTGGAGAGAGTTCAGAGGAGAGCAACAAAAATGATCCGAGGTTTAGAATGGATGAGCTGTGAGGAAAGGTAGAAATAAATGGGTGTGTTTAGTCTAGAGAAGAGAAGACTGAGGCAGGGCCTGATAACAGTCTTCAAATCTGTGTGAGGCTGTTCTACAGAGAGCGGTGATCAGTTGTTCTTCAAGTCCCCTGAGGGCAGAACAAGAAGTAATTGGTTTAATTTGCAACAAGGGAGATTTACATTAGTGTGATGGGTTCCCGGGGTGCAGCCTGGACTGTGGGTCTGCTGAGCCCTCCAAATCCCCAACCTGGGCTGCCTCTCGCACTGTGATGCTGATGTCAAGCTACAAGCCTGGCTGGCCCTGCGCTGACACAGACACCTATGGGCAGGGACACGCCCAGCTGTGTTACATGAATCATCTTCCAGCCATTGATG
Source organism: Terrapene triunguis (assembly GCF_002925995.2). Classification (NCBI taxonomy): domain Eukaryota; kingdom Metazoa; phylum Chordata; order Testudines; family Emydidae; genus Terrapene; species Terrapene triunguis. The sequence goes on along the minus strand of NW_020679968.1, from coordinate 805 downwards.
AACCAGCAATAAAAGGCACCAGCCAGTTCCCCCCAGCTCCAGCCCTACCCCCCAGAACTGCACCGACTCACACTGCTCAAGGCTCCCTCGGGCAGTGCAAGTTCATTAAGTCGTTTGCCGCTCCCCCAGTGTGGAGTGGACACACGCTGGTCTTTGTAAGCTGAGAACCCCTGTGCTAGGAAACTGACCATTTCTTTTTCTGTGGGTGCTCCAGCCCCAGAGCACACACAGAGTCGGTGCCTATGTATCACAGATCCTTAAATTTCACCCAGTTATTCCTGTATTCAGCCCAATCACTTGTATTTGACTAAATCCTAGCTTGCATTGACTAACGCACCTTCCAGAAACCTATTCAGTCTAGATTTGAAGACATCAACAGACAGTAATGCTTGAAGATCCCTAGAAGTGGGGGGCCAGCGGTGCCCAAACCATGGCCCCACCCCTGCTCCACCTCTCCGCCCCCTGCTCGCTCATCTCCGCTCCCTCCCCCCATCACTTGCCTTTAAGGCAGGTACAAAGGGAGAGAGCAGAGCTCTCCCACTTTTAAAAGTGATGGGGCCATCGCCCCCCTGTTCTGGGGCCCCTGTCAAGAGATGGACAATCCACCACTTCCCTTGGCAGTTTCTTCCAATGGTTAATCCACCCAAACTTTTAAAAAGGTCTGTCTGATTTCCCATGCGAATTTCATTGGCTTCAGCTTCTAGGAATTGGTCCTTGTTGTGCCTTAGTTTGCTAAATTCAGGAGCCCTTTAGTACCTAGTCTGTTCTCCCCATGACGGTATTTATACCCCACACTCAAGTGCCA
>NW_020679967.1:0-1486 GCF_002925995.2 Terrapene triunguis | reverse complement strand
TAATATATAATTTTCTTTTTATTTATATAGTTATGGAAAGTAAATAATACATGGAAGAAATGAAAGGGGGTTTTTTACGTCTTTTTTTTTTTTAGTCATCCCTGCCGGGGCCCTGCCGAAAATGTTTGAATTGGGCCCCGCACTTCCTAAAGCCGGCCCTGATGACCATCCCCATGTACAACACGGGTAGCAGACAATGCTGTCTGTCCAAGTTACATTTCCCCAGCAGTGCCTAGTTACAAGGCAAATATCCACATGCGACCCCCTCCCTTCCTGTGCACACACACACACTGCTCCCAGCTTACGTTGAATTTATTAAAAAAAAAAAAAAGAGAAAAAACAACGAGGAGTCCTTGTGGCACCTTAGAGACTAACAAATTTATTTGGGCATAATTTTTGTGATTCTAGCCCACTAAAGCTTATGCCAAATAAATTTTGTTACTCTGTAAGGTACCACAAGGACTCCTCGTTGTTTTTCGCTGATACAGACTGCCACTCTAAAAAAAGAGACAAACTCATGATCTTTGGGGCTCTGATTCCTGAGTGTTAAGGGGTTGCCCTGATTTCCGTGCAGGATTCAGATCTCAGCCACACCAGAGTCAGACCGGAGTCACTGCTGGCTCTGGCAGGGGGGGAGTGCGGATGGGCCAATGGGATCAGCCTCTGCCTGCCTGTTCCTGGGGGCTGCCGAGGGAGTCCAGGGCAGCTCATTCTTCAGCTGTTGCCACCAGAGGGCTCCGGCTGTTGCTAAGTCAGAGGGGTTTACACTGCAATGGGGGGCAATCCCCCAAAGTGGCCCCTTTGATTCTGCTCTTTTTCTACTGTTTGGATCAGAGATGCTGTTACTGGGAGGGTTTGAAGAGGCTGGGGGGAAATTGGGTTGTGACATGGACTCCAGCCCCTTCTGTAACCTCCCCCATCGCCTCTCTTTCCCCGACAGGCTGAAGAATCACGTCCACGTTTTGCTCCAGATTGGCCCGTCTTCCAGGAGACAGGGAAGGGAAATAGCTGTGATGGAGGCAGCTCAGGTAAGGGATTTTCAGGAGCTGCTTGACGGGGGGAGGGAGAAGCCGGGAGGACCATCGGCAGCAGTGGGGGAGAGGGACATTCGCCCAATTCAAAAACAGGACACACCGTGCACAGGGCTGGAGCCTGACCCCACTGGCCAGAGGGCCTCAGGCTGCTTCGAAATACGAAGGGAAGCTGTAGGGATTCCTGTCCCTGTCCCTGGCTCAGAGCTCTGCTTTCCGTATCAGCCTGTGGCTGGCAGCAGTGTGGGAAATGAGAAGACCCTGCCATGCTCTGTGTGCTGCGGGGGACAAGGAGCTCTCACCTTCTCCCCGCCCCCTGAAGCCACCTGGCTGCCCTGAACAGTAGGGGTCTGAGTTTGCTACTCTGGCCCTCCCAGAGCTTTTTTTCTTTCCCTGTGAATAGCGCGTTTGTGGCTGGGGCAGCAGGTGCTGAGTGGGGGACTCTTGTTGTTTCA
>NW_020679966.1:0-10526 GCF_002925995.2 Terrapene triunguis | reverse complement strand
AGCCCACGAAAGCTTATGCTCTAATAAATTTGTTAGTCTCTAAGGTGCCACAAGTACTCCTGTTCTTTTTGCGGATACAGACTAACACGGCTGCTACTCTGAAACCTATCTAACCCAGTGATCCACTGAAATATAGACATAACTGTCTTAGGCCATGTCTATGCCACAAAATTAAGTCGACCTAACTTACATCAGCGTACACCCGCCGCAGTAATTACATCACTTGTGCGTGTCTACATTTTGCTCCTTTTGTTGGTGGTGTGCATCCTTGCTTGTATTGATTGTACTGTCAATGTGGGGCATTGTGGGACAGCTCCTGAAAGCCAGTAACAGTCAATGTAAGCAACACATTGTCTACACTGACACCGTGTTGACCTAACTGCATCGACCTTGTCTCTATGCCACTCATGAAGGTGGATCTGTTAAGTCGGCAGGAAGGAAATGTACGTGTAGACACTTCCATAGTTAGGTCGACATAAGCTGCCTTGCAGCAACCTAACTCTGTAGTGTAGACCAGACCTTACCAAGTACATGGTCTTGTTATTCTGACCCTCACCCATCTTCCCCTAATTGCTCCCTCTGTCTTTTTTTTACATATATTGTGTATCGCGACACTTGTTATGTCATGTCTCATTACAGTCTAAGGTGTTCTGGGAGTTGACTGTGGCTTCTCTAAGTCCTGTAAATCTCCTATCATGGAGCTCACCAGGGGCCAGGTGGCAATACTCTAACTCACATTGATAGTTTCTGTGCAATGTTGTTATAGCTATGTTGGTCCCAGGATATTAGAGAGACAAAATAGGTGAGAAAATATGTTTTATTAGACCAACTTCTATTGGTGAAAGACAAGCTTTCAAATTTACACAGAACTCTTCCTCAGGTCTGGGAAAGGTACTCAGAGTGTCACAGGTAAATACAAGGCTGGAACAAATAAAGAGTTAACACATGTTGCAAGAGACCTGTGACACTTCACCCCATATTTGTCATAGTAATATTATTGTGATATGATTATGGCATAATTATGATGCATTTTGTACATGATAAGTCATGTGAGACGTCATTGGAAAAGTTATGTGCTGAATATGATTATCCTATTTGTGTGCATGTATCATTTTTGTATCTGAAGTTATGAATATTGACAATGTATCTGTATTTCAATCATGCTTACTCTGGGTGAAACCCACAACTAGCCTTTCTGGTACAACAGTGAAGAAGCCAGACAGTGCTGATGGCCCATCAGCAAAGACAATGGACCCTGGAAGAACTTAACCTTCCTGTGAATGTTCCAGACAGTCTCTAAGTAATGGCTGCTATGACTCAGCAAGGTATGCAAGGTCATGTGACCAGACCACATGTCTCTGGACTCCATCTTGGGATGTCAGTATTTTTCCACAAACCGGTCTGGGAACCAACTTTTGAAACAAAGGATTCACGCCATATGCTAAAACTATATAAGGCAGGAAGTGACATCATCTGTTGTTCCTCACTCCCCACACAAGAAGACTCCTGGAAACACTTGAGGAGCAAAGACTGAACTGGGGGAAGTGCTGGACCCAAGCTAAAGGGATTTCTAGCCTGTGTATGAAAGACTTGGGGATTCCTAGCTGCAAAGCAAGTGTAGCTTGATACCAGTCAGCTCTGTGTTCTTGGGGAACCAGGGTGCAGTATTCAGCCTGACTCATGAAAGACACCCCCCCCACCCCAGCCTCTGCTTAAACCAAAACCCATCTGAGGAAAAAACTTGCAGAGTGCAGTGAAGAGTGTTGGGAGACACACCTTCCTGACAAGGGTGACAAGATTAAGACATCTCCATTAGCATACAGAATGGAGAGCAGAGACAACTCCCCTCGCCTCATCTGCATGAAAGATGGGACAGGGAGACATCTCAATTTGCATACAGAATGGAGAACAGAGAACCACACTGAACTCTGGGACCAGAAAAGCAGGGAAGCACTGCATCATGGGAATCTCTGCTCCAGATGCTAATGAACCTACGCCTGCATACACACCCAGCTCAGCAGTTATCAGACCAATTCTAGGAATGAATCCTTGATTGATATCCAAAATACTGAAGCAGCCTAGTTGCATTGTGAGCTCCCTGGAAGGAAACACCACCCATAGCCAAGAGCGATCAGCTCCTATTGTTTAGCCTAAAGAAAACCCTTGAGTCATCAGTTTACCTATAAACAAATCTAGTGTTCTCCCTTCAACCAGTGTAATTTCTCTACAAAAATCCCTACTCATCCTCCAGTCAGGGTTCTGATGCTTAGATCCAAACTATGCATCAGTTCCACTGGGACTCCATCTTCTCCTGACTGATCGTGCTGGGGGCTCTGCCTGTCTCCAGCACTCAGGACCCTGAGCTAACATCATCACCTGGGAACCCCGACCAGTTCAAACCTCATGGAGTGGGTGAGATCACTCTCTTTCTCTCTCTCTCTGTTTTCCTTTTTACCTTAGGTATTAACCTTTAATAATGTATGTTATGTTGGTTTAGCCCTCCTTATGTAGTTATCACTATTATTCAATAAATAACTTCTATGGTTAAGTTGGTTGCTTCTCTCTCTCTTGCCGAACTTTACTCGTTTGTGTTTTTAGCTTCCCCCATTCACTCTACAGCAACGCTTCTTTTACCTAAGCTAAAGATCCCTGCAGCGCCCAAAATACTGTGGGGTTTGCTCATCGAGTAGGTTACTGCCAGTACAATTGTGTTGGGGGAGTGGGGATAGGGTCGTGCTGAATCTGGGACGCATAAGGGTAACAGCTTGAAAGTGCTGCTTGACCCAGTCCATGGAGCCCAGGGGCATATAAGGGGGGGCAGCTTTAAAGTGCTGCTTCATCCAGCCCAGTGAGTCCAGAGACATACAAGGGGTCAGCTTGACAGTGCTGATTGACCCGGTCCGCTCAGACTTGCTCTGTTAATGTATGTGTGGATGTGTGTGTGTGTTCATCTGGTTCTGGGGCTGGAGAAACCCAGGAACCTAGGTCCTGCAGGATAGCTCCATTGGGAGCGGACTTGCATAAGGTAGAAGTAGAGCTCCATAGGAAAACACAAGTGACACAAGCAGTACATTGATAAAATTACAGAACCCTCACCCCCCAGAAGAGTAACCCGAATAAATGAGCATACCCCAAAGTAACGGGGCAAATCTGGTAACAAGCTTGTGCCTTAAGAATCTGCAGCCCATTTGTATCATCAGTAGGGTGAGAGATTGTTAATTCAAATCTGATCTTTCTAGTATGTTAAGCTTAATTTGGGTTTTTGGTTATTTACTAGGTAATCTGCTTTGATCTGTTTGCTATCACTTATAATCACTTAAAATCTATCTTTTGTGGTTAATAACTTTATTTTATGTTTTAATTTAAACCAGCGAGTTTGGAATGAAGTGCCTGGAAATCTTAGCTCAAGGGATGGGGGCTCTTGCATATTCCTCTCCACATTGAGTGGGAGGCGAACTGGATAATGAATTCATACTGGTTGGGGTTTGGACCAGGGCGGGATGGTACCACTCTGGGGTCCTAGGCTGGAAATCTGGGGGTTATTTTGGCTGTAGTCTCTTTACTGTTGGTTCATGTGCAGTGGCTGGTCAGAGAGCCTGCATGTAACTGCAGCTGGGTGTGTCCCGACCTGTATGTCTGCTGGTGGAAGGGTAGGACAGGGAGCGGGTCTGAACCTTGTCACAGCAGCACAGTGAAAGTGGGAGCTCAGGCTGCTGGTCAAAGGGCTCAAGTGATACCCAAGTTCCAGGTGACACCCCAGGGGGAACCCATCACAAGACCATTCAAGGTGGAGTGGGCAATTAACACAGCTACAGGTATAGGACAAAGGAGGGTTGGTGAGTTACAAATGGTTGTAATAAGCTATACATTCAATGTCTTTATTAAATAATGAAAGTTATGAATTTAAGCTCCCAGACTCATCGTTTGAAGGTGTTGTGCAGGTTTTCTTTGAGGACAAGGACTGAGAGGTCAGGTATGGAGTGATCATGAAAATGTTCAAGTATGGGTGATACGGTGTTTTTATCATTTTTTGTGTGAGTTCATTTGAGAGCGTAGTGATTGTTTAGTTTCATCCACAATGCTGTTGTTGTGGCATTTAATGCACTGGATGAGGTCCATGTTGTGATAAGCATGTGTAGGACCCATGGTTCTTGAAAGGTATGTTGTGGAGGTGTTGACCATCATAGCAGTGGGGATATGGCTGCAGATTTTGCATCTGTTGTTGTGGCAGGGTCTGGTACCACTTTGAGTTGGTGAGTCATGGTCTGTGTAGAGCTTGCTTCTGATGATGAGCTTGGTGAGGTTGGGAAGTTGTTTGAAGGCTATGTTGAACAGGGGGGGTTGGGAAAATTTCTTTCAGGATGGAGTCTCCATTGAGTGTGGGCTGTAATTGCTTAATAATACCCCGTATATATTCCAGTGTGGGGGTGGTAAGTGACAACTAGGGATGTGCAGTCGGAGGGGTATTTTTTTCCATATTGAAGCAGGGTCTCTCAGGGTATGTGCGTGGCCCAATCCATGATGTGATCTAGTTCTCAGGTGGAGTGTCCTTGTTTGGCAAAGGCAGTTTTAAATGTGTTAAGGTGCGTATCCCGGACTTTTTCCTCAGAGCATATTCTGTGGTATCTGCATGCCTGGCTGTAGATGGCAGATTTCTTGGTGTGTCTGAGTGGTTACTGGATCTGTGAAGATAAGTGTGGTGATCCGCGGGTTTCTTGTATATAGTTGTCTGTAGGGTTCCATTGTTGAAGCTGAACGTGGTGTCCCTGACGCTGATGCCAGAGTCGGAGTGTTCTAGAGACAGTTCAAAGGATGGGTGGTGGTTGTTGAAGTTGAGGTGAAACTTTGTGACGGAGGAAGGTCATCTGTCCGGAGGATGAAAATATCATCAAGGTCCATGGGGAGCTTACGTCTGATGATGTATTATGGCTGTGCCTAAAGGCCTGAGCCCCACTGTGTTAGGTGCTGTGTCAAGAAAGTGTCTTGAACTTCGTGGAATATCCATGAGCACGTGCTCCAGTACTAGCTGATGGACAAGGTCCAAGAACTTGAGTAAACGAGAACTGTGATTTCCTTGAATGTTATCCATGATTCAATGAATATTGTTTTTAACTCTACAGAGGACTATAGTGACTAGGAGTTAATATTCCAAATCTAAGCCATATCAATAAGGTGGGATGAGTCACCTGGTATTGTTTCTCTTTCCTGATTGGATGAGAGTGCTAGTGTTTCCAGAATAACTGTTTGCTTCTGTGGATTTAAAATTCAGTTTCTATGAATATTTGCGCATGTGCCTTGAAATTCACTTTTTGTGAATATTTTGGCCAGTGAAACTCAGCTACAGCAACGTTCATGCAAAGCAAACACTAAAAGGTCACATGGTGGATGGAAGTGAATTCACTAAAAAAAGGTGCATACATTTTATTAAAGCTTTCCAGAAGCCTTGCAATCCGTGTATTTCCTTACTAGCAAATGTTTCATTTCTAAATGTAAAGTAGATAGTGCTTTCTTAATATCAGAGGGGTAGCCGTGTTAGTCTGAATCTGTAAAAAGCAACAAAGGGTCCTGTGGCATCTTTAAGACTAACAGAAGTATTGGGAGCGTAAGCTTTCGTGGGTAAGAACCTCACTTCTTCAGATGCAACATCTGAAGAAGTGAGGTTCTTACCCACGAAAGCTTATGCTCCCAATACTTCTGTTAGTCTTAAAGGTGCCACAGGACCCTCTGTTGCTTTCTTAATGTTATTTCAGTATGATTGACAACATACTCTTTGTGCGTCTTGATGTTGCTCCTATTAAACACACATTCCTGGAGTGGAAACATAAATTGACCATAGTAAATGAGGGGAACATGCATTACGATGCATGTTACATTTGTAATGGGATGCTGAACTGTATTATACAGTGTAGCCACTAGGTGGCATTGTGTGTAACATACCTTTTTAAGCTAGCCTGAGCCATACCTGGCAGAGGACTGAAGGATGTTGTGATGACCATTCCTGCCTGATATGTATCTTGCTCAGAAGGAAGCTCCATGACCAGTCTGTATCGGATACAGGAGCATGACAACATTCTTGATTTTCATTAACCTGCCTGTCTCAAGCCACTCAGCAGTGTGGTGGCTTAAAGACAAACGGAGCTGTTGATGCTCCCCCGGGTTGGAGACACCTTATCACCACCTGCCCTTGTTGTGAAGAAGTCTTGTCCGGGCCTGCTGTTGGATCATCTCCCTGAAACACAAGCCCTGCCTTCCAGACCTATGCAGGCCTAATTCTGTCTTGTCTGTACAGATTAGCGATAGGCACACACAAGACCTGAATGGATTGAGGCAGCCAGATAGGTCAGTTAAATGCCCAGGCTGCACCTGGAGGAGGAGCTAGGGAGCAGGGATTTATTAGACAAGGTTCAGCTGGACAGGAACAGGCGGAGCCTGTATAAAGCCCAGAAGCTGAGCACAGAAGGAGGCTGCCGTCACTTCCTGGGCGAAGGGAGCCATGCTTGGGGATATACATGCAAGTAGTCTGTGGTTACCCCCTGGGAGGAGGGAGTTATGTGGCTGGCAAACCCGGAGAGGGGGAGAACTAGAAAGGTAGGAAAGACTCAGGGGGAAGCAGCAAGGCCTAGGATAGTGCAGACCTTGGCGGCTCAAGAGAAGGGCCCTGAGCTGGAACCTGGAGTAAAGGGTGGGCCCCGATTCCCCCGCCAGCCACTGGAGAAGTGGCACAGACCAGGCAGTGGAGAGCGACTTGCCTGGGACATTTTGCCCCGAAAGACTTTGATACTCCTAGTGACCTGGCTGGAAGGCCACATCATGAAGAGGAAGCTGCAACTTCTAGAGCAAGAGGAGCTGCAGGGTGAGAGAGGGCGATGGGTGGAGAGACCATCAGAGAAAGGCGCAGCACCTGGAAGAAGCTAATCCCGAGAGCGGCCAGAAGGAGGCGCCACTAGCGGTGAGTGGACCCTGTGACAGGCGCACACCAGCCCCGGAGTCCTTGGAGTAGTCCCTGTAGTGTCAAGCCCCCTTATCCCCTGGACACTCACTGAATGACCAAGCCTGCTCTTCCCAAAGGAACAATACCCACCAGCTTGGTAGATCTCAGGGTTGCCACTTTGCTTAACAACCCAGCACTGAGATATACGTACAGTGAAAACAAGACTACGTTTATTATCAACGACCAGAGATTCAAATGCCAGTGAGCAAGAACACTGGAAACAAAAGACAATCATAAGGCGCTTTATAGCAAGGAAACTTAACTAACACATTATGCTATTGTGTAAAGAAACTTCTCTCACCCAAAGGTCTCTCCAGGATTTTCAATCAAGCCTGTGTGAGACCCCTCTTTCATGACCTAGGAGAGGATGCCAGAGTGTCTTCTTTGTCTCCCAAGTACACTAGAGCAAACCTTTGATCTCTGCCTCAAGCTAGGGGTCTCCCCCACTCTCCGTCCCCATTGTTTGCGGCTTCCCGTTACATCTCTCTCTTTGAAGTGTTTCACAATCCTCCATTACCATTGGATTCAGACTGGTGAGAGGAGACCCCTTGTGAAACACACACAATGTAATTTACATGTAACCCGCCAGCTAGAGAAACAGCTCTCGTCTGACAGCAAACCTGCTTTTCCGCTTGGCGGGTGACCAGGTCCCAGAACAGTGGTCCCCAAACTTTTCAGGGTCACACCCCTTCTTACCCCTAACTGTGCCCATCCCCCGAGAGCCGGGGCCAAGAGCCAGGTGGGGATGTGGACCGGGGACTCAGGCAGGGAGTGTAAATTGGTCAACAACCCCATGGTACAGCTGAACACGTGGCTTTGTAAATGGCTCCTTGGAATCAGCTCCTTGGTAGGCTTCATCGGCTGGGATACAATGCAATGGAATGGTAACCACACTACATTCCAGTGCATTACAGAACTTTTCCCTACTCTACGAAAATTCCGCTGACATTTGATTGAACTTTGAATGATGGGTAGCTGTGAATGAGTGATGGTCTATGTTGGCTGTGAGGGAAGTTATCAAGTACAAGATGACTTTCTGGTTGTGGACGGCCATCTATTGAACTGACCCAACAAAGATCAGGAAAGTACTCTTTCAACCATCTGGCTGAGAGAAATGTGCCATGTTTTGCATCATGAATCAACATAAAGTTGTTGTTAATCACCCAGTCCATCAACAGCTCCCTGTTATCATCTGAATCAGCGTACCCCCAATCAGAGTGATGACTGTTGAAATCTCCAACGAAGATTGCTGGATGACCAAGTGTTGGGAGGACCTGCTGGCTCCAGTGCACACTTGGCAGCTTGTATACACTGGCAGTCCTAAAGCTGCCAACTTGGATCACATCGTAAAAACTGGAGGAAGAGAGTGGAATATCTCAGAGTAACTGGAAGGAATAGACGTGGAGACAGACCAATATTAAGGTTCTTTAGAAGACAAAGAAGAGGTGTCAAGTGAAGACAAGATATGAGGGCAAGGGAGTTACAGTAACTAATATTCTGGAGGCCCAATTAACATTTATGGTGGCACAATTTACTAATATTTTCTGCAATAAATGACTAGTAATAGGTAACAATGACACTTTCCCGGAAGTAATTATTTTCTCCCTACTAGAGTAGGTGAATATGGAACTCCATTGACCTGACTAGCACCCTTCAACCTCGCTCTGAAACTGTGGTTGTGGTCGCAACAGATACATCCAGCGCATTCAGTAGCTGTTGTTGTATACGGAAACAAAATCCCCTCTTGTGATTGGCTGAAAAGAGTCATGTGATGAGCCAGAATTTTCTGTTGTCTACTTCCTCAGAGGAAAACAAGACTAAATTTGGAGTAAGGTTAGCCAGTGATGTCATCTGTGTCAAAAGATAAATCCTGTTTGCCTACTCTCATCTGCAGCCAATCAGGTTTTATCCTTTTACATACACAATATGTAACCAACCATTCAGCACGCAGTTGTCACAGGTCCAGCCAGGCGCTCCCGATGGGAATGCATTTTTTAAATTATTATTATTATTTATTAAGGAAACATAATTAAACAACAGTTTATTTTTAATTTAAAAAGAAGGGAGGTTTTGGTGGCTGTTGTACATCTCAAAATGGGATGCCTCTGGGACAGCATCACCTCCTAATCCCGGCAGCATAACATGGTATGATGGTAGCAGGTGCCGATCTCCACTTCACCATCATCGCAGTCATTGTATCGGCATGTCCCACCTCTCTCTAGGCAGTGGCTGAGATCTCGAGTCATGCGCTGGCCATTTGCTGTGGAAAGAAAAAGAGTTGTGTTTGCAGTTGCAAATGCAGGCCGATATCAACTGTGACATCAGGTCAAAGGACAAGAGGAAATGGCCCATTGATGGCAGGGAAAGTCTTAATCAGACATATGCTAGAGAAACTCACAGGGAGAGAAGTCTAACAACCCAATCCAATGCCCACTGAACTCTTCCCATTGACTTCAAGAGGCTTTGGAGATGACCACAAGTCAGGAAAACAACATCACGCTGCCTGTTCAGATACCAAATAAGCATCAGAATAAAGGAGGAGACTGAAACAAGAGGTAATATTGACCCAGTAGATAGGGCTCTAGAGTAGGAGTCAGGAGACCTTGGACCCTGAACTTAACAGGATTGTACATATGCCTAAATATTTTCCTGAAATTTTGGGGAAGTTCAGACCCTAATAGAGACTTTGCACCTGGACAGACCCGTCTGTAGTTCTGGGTAAACCAGGGATTAATTTTCAAGTGAGTTCCCGCCATGCCTTCTTCTCCAAAGCTTTTGGGAGGCAATTGTGATGCTTGGTTCAAACCATGCAACACTGAGTGATTATCACTCAAATCCAGTGTGAGCACTGAGGGTGAATCCTGGCTCAATTGAAGTCAATGGGAATTTTGTAATTCACTTCAATGGGGCCAGGATTTCAACCCCTGAGTTTTCACTGTGATTTACTTTAATTCTCCATTGGAACCTGAAATTCAAAGTGAAAATCAGGGGGACTGGTCTCCTGCAAAGCTAACCCTCTTTCCCCCTTCACCCTAACCCTCCATTTGAACCATTTGGGAACCAACGCAACCAAGTTTGGCACAGCTCCAATATTTACATCTTACCTGAAGTGGCCAGGGAGATCCCTAGGAGAACAACAAGCAGAAGGTAGAAAATCCTCATGGTTTGTGGTCAGCTGGAATCACAGGAAAACTGGAGAGAGGAGACAGAAAGACAAAATGGACTCTCAGATACATATCCACAGGTGCAGTATAAACAGCCCGACAGAAAGAGAGATACAGAGACAGATAGGTGATGAATGGATAGAAAATGAAGCTGAGGTTCCTTGAAAGATGATCACAGATCTCCAAATTGACACAATTTCCCCAGTAAACCATAATGGATCCTGGTCCAGGACTTGGTCTCCTGGGAGCTATAGTAATACAAATAATAATAATAAGAATCTTCTTCTCATTTAAATATCTCTTCTTTCCGCCTTGATGCCCACAACAACAGTCAACAATTGTCATGGTCTAATATCTGCATGTTTCCCACT
>NW_020679965.1:0-2337 GCF_002925995.2 Terrapene triunguis | reverse complement strand
AAGATATTAAACAAAACCGGCCCCAGGACCGACCCTTGGGGCACTCCGCTTGAAACCGGCTGCCAACTAGACATGGAGCCATTGATCACTATCCGTTGAGCTCGACGATCTAGCCAGCTTTCTATCCACCTTACAGTCCATTCATCCAGCCCATACTTCTTTAACTTGGCGGCAAGAATACTGTGGGAGACCGTATCAAAAGCTTTGCTAAAGTCAAGAAATAACACATCCACTGCTTTCCCCTCATCCACAGAGCCAGTTATCTCATCATAGACACGAAACATCTCAGGGCCTTGCCATAAGTGATGAGTTTGCTAAAGAATCACTGGACACAATGTTACTGATTTCTGTGCACCCCTGCGCATCGCGCCTGATGGCCTCCAGCCCCAACGTGGTGCATTTCAGTGGTATAGTGAATCCTTCAGGATGAAAGGTGTTAGTAGATGTGCAATACCAGGCCAAATTCTGAGACACGGCCCATACTTTGCTCAGGCCCCAGTGAGGCAAAACTCCCCTTGGAGCAAGAACTGAGTACAGATGTCAGGAGCCAACTGTGTGTTAATGCACAGACACTGTCACCCTATCCTCTTACATATCAGGTCTCTGTCTGTTAACGGGGCAGAGGGACAGGGGCTGTTACCTGACTTTTATCTGCTGGAAAGCTTGGAGGTGTTAGGGCTCCTCGATAGAAAAATAATTAAATTTTTTCAACATGGATAACGCACATTTCTCCTAGCTTCGTTCGAGAAGTCGGCTGAACCGTTATGCCTGAAATTAAAAAAAAAAAAAAACAATTCTTCTCGAAGCAAACACCCAACATGTGATATTTCAGTCCAAACTCCAAAAATTTGGCAACTTATAAGCAAGTGGAAATGAGGTCTTCTGATGGAAGGTGTCAGACAGCCTTAACTACAGGTGATGCCAGCAGGACCACCTACAATGGCCAATCCAGTTGTGAATCCCATTCTTCTATGCTCTTCACTCCAATAATGTTGGTAGCAAGGAGTTCTACAGGCCAAATATGAATTATGTTAGCAATTACCTTTTCTCAAAGTTATATGTTCAGACTTTCAATTTAACTAAATGTTCCCTTGTTCATGTTATGAGACACATTAAATATAAATGCCTGATCTACTTTCTTTATCAATAGATCCATAGGGTTTAAGGTCAGAAGGGACCATTTGATCATCCAGTCTGACCTCCTGTAAAACACAGGCCCATTAAATTTCACTCAGTTACCTCTGGATTCAGCTGAAAGACTTGTGTGTGACTAAGGCCTGGTCTACACTAGGATTTTACATCATAGAATGATAGCGCCATAGAGTTATAAGGGAACGCAAAGGACAGCTTGTCTACCCCCCTGTCAAGATGCAGGATTTGTTTTGTCTTAGTCATCTAAGACTGATGGCTATTCACACATCTTTGGAAAACCTCCATAGAGGGAGCTTCCATGACTTCTCTGGGAGTCTGTTCCATTGGCCTCCTGTAGTTAAAGTTCGGCAGATTTTACTGAAATTTAATTTAAATCTGCTATGCTGGAATTTGAACCCATTGCCTCTTGTCCTGCCCCTCTGTTGTGAGACAGAATAACTTTCCACCACCTTTTTATGGTTGCCTTTCACGTGTTTGAAAACCACTATCCTGTCCCCCATTAATCTCCTCTTTTCCAAGTAAACATATTGGTTTCTTTGGTTTGCTCATATGGCTTGTATTCCATCCCTTGCATAACATTTGTTATTTGCCTATGGATCCTTTCCAGGTTCTCTACATCCTTTCTGTTAATTGGTGTGCAAAATTGGACACATTACTCCAATTGAGACCTAACCCACACCGAGTAGAGGAATACTATCTCGTACCATGACTTGCAATGTTCGGTTATATTAGCAGAAATATCACAAGCATTTGCCTTTTTTGAAACATTTTTTCTAATACCCAACCTAAACCTCCCTTGCTGCAATTTAAGTCCACTGCTTCTTCTCTTATCTCAGAAGTTAAGGTGAACACTTTTTCTCCCTCTTTGTAAAAACTTTTTGGGTATTTCCAAACTGTTATCATTTCCCCCCTCAGTCTTCTCCTTTTCAAACTAAACAAGCCTAACTCTTTCATTCTTCCTTCATAGGTCGTGTTTTCCAGACCTCTAATCATCCTTTTCTCCAGTTTTCCCAGATCACTTTGAATGTTTATCCGATTCTCAAAGACTTCCAACCCCTCCCAACTTTTATTATCTGCAAACATAAGTGTACTCTCTATGTCGTGATCTAAATCATGATGAAAACATTGAAAAGAACCGGACCCTGAACTGATCCCTGCGGAACCCCACTTGTTATGCCCTTCCAG
>NW_020679964.1:0-1642 GCF_002925995.2 Terrapene triunguis | reverse complement strand
TTCTCATCAGTAACTATCATTATACTGTGTAGCAACTTTCATTGATGGATCTTCAAAGCTAACAAAGGAATGTCACTATGAACCATCCGCATTTCACTGACCAGTAAACTGAGGCACAGGGAGACATGACTTTTCCAAGGTCACACAGACATGGACTGACAGAACCTAAGTCTCTTGCTTTCCCTTCCATAACCACAGTCTCTCTGTCAGTAAGTGACCACATGACAACAGGGAAATGGACTCCCAGTCTTGCAGGGCCTGTTCATTGGGGCAGAGTGGAAAGGAATTCCCTGGGTTGCAACCTGGAACTGGGGATTGCCAAGCCCTCTCGCATACCAATCTGGGCCCCCTCTCACACTGTGAGGATGTGACAAGCTGCAATCCTCTCAGGTCTTGCACTTACACAGCTATGCACAGACAAGGACACACTCAGCTGCAGTTACATGAATGATTTCACAAGCCAGCCATGAAACAACAATAGAGAGGCTCCAGCCAGTTCCCCCCAGCTCCCCGCCCTAGGACCCAAGAGCTGTACCATCTTGCCCTGGCCAAAAGCCTGACCAGTATAAGTTTATTTCCCCGTCTGCCCCTCCCTCAATTTGGAGAGGACAATGCATCAGCCTGAGCAGATTTCCCTCTTAGATTTCAAACAACATCCTGTACTAAGTAAAAATATATAAAACAGCTTTATTAATTACAGAAAGATTGATTGTTTAAGTGATTCTAAGTAATAGTTTAAAGAAGAAAGTTGAAATCTGAGAAATAAACAACATCACAATCAAAGTTCTATACACTAGACAGGCTTTGAGTCAAACAGTGTGTCACCCTGATGGGACAAACAATCCACCAATCTTCCATACACAGGCTAGAAATCCCTTCAGCCTGGGACCACCTCCCCAGTTCAGTCCCAGGTTCTAACATCTTTGGTGCTGAATTGTGGGGGGAGTGAGACCAAGTGATGATGTCGCTTCCACATTTTATAGCTTCTGCCATGTAGAGGGAGCTTCATTTTTCCAAGCAAAAGTCCCCAGCACAGTTACTGGAAAAGAACAGCCGTAAGATGGAGACCAGTGTCACATCATAATCATATCACCAAGGTAAATATGGGGGTCCCAGGGTGTTGCTTTGGGGCACAGAATGTCACACCTCTCCCCTTAGTTTACTGCAGAAGTGTGTGACGGGTTGGATCACAGAACCCCCCTTGGGAGCTGCCACCTGATGTGCCAAGACTACCTCTGCTCCTGCTTTCTCTGCCAGCTCAGGACCCCAGCACCCCATCTTGGTGAGCCAGACACGCCCATCTGCTCCAACACAGACCCAGGGTCTGAATTACTTGCCCCAAAGCTGCAGACTTAACTGAAAGCAGCTAACAGAAGTGTTCCTGTCTTTAACTCTGAGATGCCCAACTCCCAATGGGGTCTAAACCCAAATAAATCCGTTTTACCCTGTAAAAAGCTTATACAGAGTAAACTCATAAATTGTTCTCCCTCTATAACACGAATAGAGAGATATGCACAGCTGTGTGCCCAGGTATTAATACATACTCTGGGCTAATGAATAAGTAAAAAGTGATTTTATAAAATACAGAAAGTAGGATTTAAGTGGTTCCAAGTAGTGACAGACAGAACAAAGTGAATTACCA
>NW_020679963.1:0-5974 GCF_002925995.2 Terrapene triunguis | reverse complement strand
CAGGGATGGGGAGGGACCAAAAAGGCTGGTTAGTGAGAGGCTGCCTTGACCCCAGACTCACGCCTGCTCCCCGCTCGGTTCCAGGCTGTCCAGGCTCCTGAGGAGGTTCAGGAAGAAGGCTCTGCAGGTGGCCCCAGAGCCTGAGGGAAGCAGCTGCCATCTTCCCCCTGAGCAAAGCGGCCTCTCTGTCCCTCCTGGCGGGGAAGGGGCTCCCGGCCGAGTGAGGAGGTGGAAGTGCCCAGCCTTCTGGCAGAGGAAAGCCGGTCCCGGCACAGGCGCTGAGGTGAGAGAGCCACCGGGCAGGCCGAAATGGAGCTGGCCCAGGATGCGGCTGGGCAGGCAGGACCCAGCCCAGAAGGGGAGCCGGGCAGGGTGGCTCTGGGGCTTGTTGTGTGGGAAGCACCGGCCCCAAGAGCCCAACCCTGATTCTCAGCAGGAGGCATCGCCCTGCCTAGTCCCTGAGGACCTTCCAGCCTCCCCACGGCAGGAGGTGGAGGATCCCTGTCGCAGCACCAGCAGCTCGGCCCACTCCCCAGGGGACAGCAGCAGCACCTGGGACTCAGGCAGCAGTGAGGCCGATGGGCGCTGCTGCTTTGTTCCAGGTGAGGAGCCAGGCTGGGCTCAGGGAGCGGTGAGGAGGGGGCTGTGAACACCCTGGGCCACGCACTCGACCAGTACTATGGGGGCGGATCCCCAGCCCAGGTGTCTGGTCTGAGCCACGTGAACCCCACTGACACTAGATGCTGCGATCCTGTGGCTTAGTATTAGTGTCTGGGATGACTTGGGGCAAGATCTCAACCTCCCCACAACCCACTTCACTGCTGCCAGAATCCCTCCTGCCCCCCCTGCAAGAGCCCCCTCCCTGCCCTACCTGGGTGGGGCTGGAGGAGAGGGTTCTGAGAACTTGAGCTGTGGTTTGGAGGTGGATCGGCTGTCAAGGGCACTGAGGGGGAGGTGGCAGGAGCTCACCCTACAAGGAGGGGGTGTTACCAGATGTGGCCATTTCTTTGGGGTATGCTTATTTATTCGGGTTACTCTTCTGGGGAAGGGGGTTCTGTAATTCTATCAATGTACTGCTTGTGTCACTTGTGTTTTCATATGAAGCTCTACTTCTCCCTTCTGCAAGTCCCCTCCCAGTGGAGCTATCCTGCAGGACCTAGGCTCCCTAGGGCTGGGTTACTCCAGCCCCAGAACCGGATGAACACCCACACACCCACACATACATTAACAGAGCAAGTGTGAGCGGACTGGGTCAATCAGCACTGTCAAGCTGACCCCTTATATGCCCCTGGGCTCCATGGACTGGGTCAAGCAGCACTTTCAAGCAGTTACCCTTATGCGTCCCAGATTCAGCATGTCCCTATCCCCACTCCCCCAACACAATTGTACTGGCAGTAACCTACTTGATGAGCAAACCCCACAGTATTTTGGGCGCTGCAGGGATCTTTAGCTTAGGTAAAAGAAGCGTTGCTGTAGAGTGAATGGGGGAAGCTAAAAACACAAAAGAGTAAAGTTCAGCAACAGAGAGAGAAGCAACCAAGTTAACCATAAAAGTTATTTATTGAATAATAGTGATAACTACACAAGGAGAGCTAAACCAACATAACATACATTATTAAAGGTTAATACCTAAGGTAGAAAGGAAAACACAGAGAGAGAAACGGGGGATCTCACCCACTCCATGAGGCTTGAACTGGTCGGGGTTCCCAGGTGATGGTGGTAGCAGAGGGTCCTGAATGTAGGAGACAGGCAGAGCCCCCAGCACGATCAGATAGCCCTGGCTGGGATGATTTAGTTGGGAATTGTCCTGCCTTGAGCAGGGGGTTGGACTAGATGACCTCCTGAGGTCCCTTCCAACCCTGATATTCTATGATTCTATGATTCTATGATAGGAGAAGATGGAGTTCCAGTGGAACTGATGCATAGTTTGGATCTAAGCATCAGAACCCTGATTAGAGGGTGAGTAGGGATTTTTGTAGAGAAATTGCAATTGTTCAAGGGAGAGCACTAGATTTGTTTATATGTAAACTGATGACTCAAGGGTTTTCTTTAGACTAGACAGTAGGAACTGATCACTCTTGGCTATGGGTGGTGTTTTCTTCCAGGGAGCTCACAATGCAACTAGGCTACTTCAGTATTTGGATATCAATTAAGGATTCATTACTAGAATTGGTCTGATAATTGCTGAGCTAGGTATGTGCAGCCATAGGTTCATTAGCCATAGGTTCATTAGCCATAGGTTCATGGAGCAGAGATTCCCATGATGCAGTGCTTCCCTGCTTTTTCTGGTCCCAGAGTTCAGTGTGGTTCTCTGTTCTCCATTCTGTATGTAAATTGAGATGTCTTCCTGTCTCATCTTTCATGCAGATGAGGCTAGGGGAGTTGTCTCTGCTCTCCATTGTGTATGCTAATGGAGATGTCTTAATCTTGTCACCCTTGTCAGGAGGGGTCTAGGTGTGTCACCCAACGCCCTTCACTCCTCTCTGCAAGTTTTTTCCTCTGATGGGTTTTAGTTTAAGCAGAGGTGGGGGGGGGGTGTCTTTCATGAGTCTGGCTGGATACTGCACCCTGGTTCCCCAAGAACACAGAGGTGTCTGGTATCAGGGGGTTGGCACTGGAGGTTACTAGAAAGGACAACAAGACTCCATTCTGGGGGTCAGAAGGTGAATCCATTCCTCAGTGGTGGGCAGGTGCTGGGTGGAAATGCTGCTGGTTCCAGGTGCCCTTAATTCCCCCTGATTCCTCAGGGCGTTTGAGTCTCTGACAGGTTCTCGTTCCCTTGCAGCAGGAGGACGTCACGGCCAAAGTCCAGCTCCGCATCATCCAGCACTTGCGCCAGGTGCCTGAGGCACTGCGGGGGCTGTGCCTCTGAGGCCACCAGCAACTCCCGCTCCCTGCTGCAGGTACTGCTCTGGCTCACTGTAAATGGGGAGCTAGTGGAAGGGGAAATGGAGCCCCCTGGCACTCACTAAAAGTGAAAGTGGTGGATTCTCCATCTCTTGATGTCATTGAATGAAGACTAGATGCCTTTCTGGAATGTGTGTGGCCAAAACGTAACTCTTGTACTATACAGGAAGCCTATGATATGCAGGGGGTTAGATTAGATGCTCTAAAGGTCTCTTCTGGCCATAAAGTCTACTAATTTTGTTAAAACTGAGTGTAGCATTGGGAGCAGCCTCTGATGTTTTACTGTCTAGCCGACTTGCTTCCTAGAACGAACACTCATTGAGTGGGGTGATCTGCAGAGAGTAGCTCAAACCTTCAAAGTGTCTGGCCAGCGGCAGGATATTAGTACTTCAGGGGATGGGTGTGTGTGGCAGTGACATCACAAAGGCCTTTTGCAGGACCTCAGCCTATTGGTCAAAGGTGGTGGGGAGGTGGTGACCTCACAGAGAGATGCTGACATGAGCCAGGCAGGACAGGGGCACGGGGCCAGGGAAACCTGGGAGACCCCTGTGGCTTTGCTTCAGCAAGTCTCCTTCTCGAGGTCTCTCTTTGAGGACTTGAGAGAGTATTAGGGTTCACGTATGTGAGTGCGAGGAGGAGCCTCTTTCGAGTTTTCTCCTTTCCTTTTACTGATTTTACTAGAAAACAGACATCCCTGTTTAGAAAGTAAGAGTCTCCGAGAGGTTTTGGAACCTGTTCAGTCTGATCCATCTGGTGCCAGCTGAATTCTAGGCATGGAAAACACTAGTTTAAGGTGGCAGAATTTTATTCCCCACCTGGGATTTTGTCCCGTAGAATCACTGGGGACATTAGGGTTTGTCCTTTTTGTTTTACCTTTTCCTCCATCCCTCCTTCCTTTCTCTTCATCTCTTACTTCTTTTGTCCTTTCTTCTGTTCCCTTCCCACCACCAGGAGGTAGGTGTGTGTGTGTTTTTGTGTGTGTGTGGTGTGTGTATGTGTTGCTGGGGGTGCTCTGCATCTCCCATTGTGGGAGGTCCATCCAAAAATGTGAGGTTGAAATAGTGCTTGGACCCCACTGACATTAGATGCTGCCACTTTGGTCGTTGATGCTCCAGTTGGGTGGGGGGGTGGGGAAGGCACCTCCTAGGGAGTCCAGGACAGTGTGTGTGGGTCTTTTTGCTATGAGCTGCTGAAGGAGTTGGGGGCTGAAGGCATCACTGAGAGGGGGGAGTGTGGGCCCAATCTGCCCTGGGTCCCGGAGGTGGGAAGGGGGCACATTGCCCCACCATGCTCCTGTCCTTTCCCCAAGTAGCAGCACGCGTCACCCTGTCCCCTTCTCTCCCTGGTGCAGGGACCCCCCCAGGGACTCAGAGGAGGAGGAGGAGGAATGGGTGGACGTGGACACAGAGGAGTCTGCTCTCAAAAACATCCGAGAGCAGCTCCAGGGCCGAGAAAAGGTGCAAAGGTTCCCCAGCTGTGCTGGAACCGAGATTGTCCTGCCCGTTCCCAGCACCCTGACCCCCTTCAGAGGGTCTTGTCTCTGATGATCCACCCCACCCAGCCCTAATGGGGACCTTTCTCTACCATGATCTGGGACCCCCAAGATGGGGGTATTTGTCACAAACCAGCTGGGTCTCCTCCCCCCACAGGTACTGTCCCAGGTCCTGACCCTGCTTGTGTAGGAGTTGTGGGTGATTTGGACAATGGGCAGGTCCCCACTATCCCCCATTCAGGCCTGAATCCTGCAGCTGGTGTGGGTGGGGCAGGGAGGTCCCTGGCTAATTGACTCTCTCTCCCCTAACCCCACTCCTGGTGGGTGCAGGATGAGGCCTAGCAGCTCATGTTCCTGAACGCCATCCACCTGAGTGTCTCCCTGCACAGCAGAGAGGGCAGGACACATTGGAGCCGCACTGCTGCAAGGCGGCTGTGGTGGAGAGGATTGTGGTGAGTGAGACGCGGTGCCCAGCAGCTGGAGGGAGGACAGAGACATGGGAGGGGCAGGGGTCTACCCGGGCCAATGGATGGGGGATGGCTGGTGCTGGAGGGGCAGCTGAGGGCAGGGATTGCTGGGGCTGAAGATTGGGGAGAAGAGACAGGAGAAATTCTGAGATTGGTCACTAGTGGGCAGGAATCGGAGGAGCGGGAGGCAGGTGGGGGGATCCTGCTGGCTGTGTGGGGTGCTGCCTGTGTAATCTCCTCACTGGCAAGTGTCAGTGAGGCCAGAAGGTCACATGCTACTTTGTCTCCTTTAGGTCTCACAGGAGCTCATTGAGGCGCTGCCTGATAACTCTCTACCCAGCGGCGTCCTCGCTAACTCCCTGATTGCTGTGGGCAACCTCAGGTACCGAGACCCTCCCGCCCGGTTCCCCTAACCCCGGTGCTGCTCAGGCCCAGGGCTGGGAGTCACTGCCCTTCCCACTCCCAGCTCACCTCCCAAGCGTGACACCTGTGGCAGAGGTGGTGGGAAGGTTCACTCTCTCCTGGCTGGGCTGTTCTTTTCACTCCAGTAACATTGCAATGGCTTTGGGGAGAGGCTCACTCCCAGGATCAGATACAGGAGGGGCAGCAGGGTCCAGGGAACAGGCGCTATTCCTGCCCTGCCACTGTGTGTCTGGGAAACCTTGGCCTTATCATTGGTGCCTCAGTTTCCATTTTCGCCAGCCTCTGCCTAGTTCCCTGCAGCTTCGCGGCCGTGTTGGTGCCAGTCCCACCCCCGCACTGCACAGTCTAATACCGGCTCCTCTCTCTTCCCAGCACCATGACACCTGCCCTTGAGCCAGAGCTAGAGACCCATCTCCTTCGAGCTGCCCTGCATGCTGTCTTCACCCTGGGCACGCAGAAGGACACCACCCAAGTCCAGGTAGATCATGCTAAAGTCATGGATTGAAGAGCCAGCTGTCATCCTGCCATGAATCCTGGCTAATTGCCAGCAGTGGGATGTGAATGCGAGAGGCCAAGATATGTTCTGGGGGGTCTCACCAGTGCTTCCCAGGGACCCCTCTTCCCATCCCGTGGCAGGTGTAGCCCCACTTTCCCTAACTCTGACCCATGGCTCTCCCTTGCTTTG
>NW_020679962.1:0-6114 GCF_002925995.2 Terrapene triunguis | reverse complement strand
AGGAATCTTGATTTCTTGGTGTAGAGATTGGGTCAAAACCTTGATGCTTATGATTCCTTTCAGGAGTGAAGCACAGGGGCCTGTCTTTAAAATTTTCAGAGGCTGTGTGAGAATTGTTTAGAGATAGCACCTGTTATCTGCCTTTTATTCCATCATGAGTCTCCTTCCAGCACCATGATTGCCCCAATTCTGACTGACTCAAGCCTCTTTCTAAGGTATTAATATCCCCCAGCAGTATCAGTCCTCCTTCCCATGAGGCTTCCTGGCCCCACATCTCCCTCCTAGGTTATAATTACGGGAATGCATTTTTGTTTAAATGGAAGTACACACAAATAGATTCCCTACTTCCCTCATCCCTGCTCTCTTAAGGCATGTCAGCCCACTGTGCACAGGGCTTAACATAGTGTAAAGGGGAAGGTTTGAGTGGAAGCCCCAGATAAAATGTTGGCAGCACTTCACTGTAGCAGCTAGAGCATCCTTGTGGGGGAATGGGAGGAGAAGTGTTGAAGAATCTGTCACCCTTCACCCCTAAGCTATTCTTGCCTTTCCTCTCAAAATATACAATTCTGACTCCATCTGTCAGAATATTTGCAGCCAGGGGTTGATCTGTATGCATGACCCTTAATGAAAAACAGTTTGTAATAGTTCTGGGACTCAGAAAGCACTCTACACTATTGCAGCAGTATGGATCTATGAAGGCAATATAGTTAGAGTATTCTAGTTACTGATAAATAATCTTCCTTTAACTTTCCCTACTCAAAATAAAGAAATAGAATGGAACATGAGGTTTTACTCATGAAGGCAAAACGGGTTAATCGAAGTTGTTAATAAGTATTGTACAGTAAGAAATAATCATTCAATCTTGGGTAGATAGAGAAACTAATCAACTATATGTCCCAGAAGTAATAAATACTTTTGGCTTACAGGCATGTCATTTTATTTTCTGGAAGTATCTGCTCTCCAGCTCTTATTGAAAAAGAGTTCTCCAAATCCAAGGATTTAGCTCTCTAAAATGTATTTTTCTCAGAATTGTTATGAAGAATGATTAATGCAAAATTAGAAGATCAAAAGAGCTAAGCCAATTAGGCCTACAGAGCCATGCTTTATGTGAGATATAAATTACTAATTTATTTTTAACATTGTTCCTTTAAAACTCTGAGTCTCAGCCCAATTTGGTTCTTACCCAGGTGAAAGTTCAATTGATATCTATGAAACTTCAGACTGTTATATTAAGAATAGTTGGTTTAATGGAGTAAAAAGATACACTTTAATACTTCAGATATTGGCTCTCCTCTAATTATGAATTAACAGATTTTTAAACCATTGTCAGTTGATCAAAAGTTATAAAAAAGGTCTGTTTGTTTTTTTTACTTTAAGATTATAATATCTATTTTAAAGCTTTTCTTATATTACATATAATCATTATTTGGTTTTTTAATGAAACAGCCGAAAATTGTGTATTACTCTATCACTAGTTAAATATTATTGTCCAATTATAAAGATTTTTAAAGTTCAAAGGCTGCACTAGCGTATCTTCTTGTGTTCTTCTTTTTTACTTTTGGTAAAGATGTCCTTGTACCAAGCATTCATGTTTGTATGAAAAATGGACTTCAGTTCAATCCATGCATAGATTGTCAGAAAGATTAAAGTGTGCATCATACAATTTTTTTTCTTTTGATGTGCTAATGTTCACTTTCTCTGTATTTATTCAGAAGTGCTGGTTATTGTTTTGAGCTGTAGAAGAGTATCTGCTTCAAATAGGCATATTCTAATACCTTTGTAGTCAAACCTTGTCCAAGGTAGGGTAATAGAAAATAAACAATAACGTTAATGGCATTATACATTGGCACCAGATAGTAGTCTGCCCCAGAAGATAAATGCCACGGCATTTATTGAAAATAAATGTTGAAGAAAAACTGAAACATTTATTTTCAAAGAATCTGATCATGGTCTAGTAACTACATGTAGTTCCATTAGCATTACTGCTATTACACCAAATAATGTAATTCATTTTTAAAATAAAAAGAGTGCTAGATGATGTAGTAGGCGATTACACTCGCCTTTTACAGTAACTCTTGAGAACTGGTTTGTAATCTATTTGAAAAGTTAATTAGGAAGTGAAATTAATTGGGCAGCCTCATTTCAGACCCTGGTGGATGTTTTCCAGAAAACAGACACAGTTTTGCAGTTTCTGCACAGGAGCAACCCAGGACTTGAATAGCAGGGGATTGATGCCTGTCAAGAGTAAAATTGGGAAATCTGCACAGGCGTCTATTACCCCTCAACACCCATCCTGCTTTTGCTCACTTGCTATCTGGTCTCCTTAGTTGTGTCTGCTCTTCATTAATGTTCATTTAGCAGCAGGAGTAGCATACCACACTCATATTAATGGCAAATCTCTTTTTTAGCATATGCTGGTTAAGAACTTTTTGAAAGGACTATTGAACCTGTGTCCCCTAGGGCAGGACCCTGTCCTTCCATGGACTCTGAATTTACTTTTGACTCAATTTGTGTCTCAACCATTTGAACTTTTAGTGAGCTGCTCTTTGTTCCATTTATCTGTGCAGATGGCTTTTATAATAGCAATTACTTATGCAAGAAGAATTAGTGAACTACATGCACTGGTGGAGGACACCTTTTATAATACTTTTTATAAGGACAAGGTGGTTATTGGACCACACCCTAAATTTCTTCCTAAAGTTGTTTCATGTAAGTGAAACCATCAATTTGCCGGTGTTCTTTCCAAAGCCTCATTCATCTAAAGGGAAGGTCTGGTTATGTTCCTTGGATGCCAAGAGAGTACTACCATATTAAGTACTCCTGTTCTTTTTAAAGAGTTTTAGGTCTTCTTCCAAGTTATTTGTTTCATATGCTAGTGACTGCAAAGGGAAAGCCATTTCATCTCAGTCCCTGTCTAGACAGTGCATTGAAGAGTGTTATGGAGGAGCTTCTCTTCCCACTCCTAGTCCGTTTACAGCTCATTCTATTAGGGAAGTAGTTACATCTACAGCTTTTAATAAACACATTCCCCTGATTGAAATATGCAAAGCCACTATGGGGAAGACTATTCACACTTTCCTGAAGCATTATGCATTGGATATGGCATCTAAGTTGGATACCCAATTGAGTAGAACAGTACTCCAAACTTTGTTTAAATAGAACTCCACAGCTCTCCATCCAATTTACTCGACTGCTTGCCAAGCTTTCCCAAGAGTGGGAATATGCAGAGGACACTTGAAAAAGACATGAAGTTTACTTACTTGTAACCAGAGTTCTTTGAGATGGACTCTGCATATTCACACCATTCGGAGCAGGCCTCCCTGGATGTCCAGATGCCCTCCCCACCGGAGGCCCTGCAGGCGGCCTGGGATGTTATGTCCATGCCAGTACCAGGAGCACCGCCGATGTTGGTCCTACACTCCAGAGGCAAGTCACCGCTGGGATCTCTGCAGTCACCCCCAGCTCGGTACCGGTCTTGGTCGAGGGAACGTTCCTGACACCGTTCGCCGCCCAGAAACCGTTCAGGGCAAAGTCCACGGGGGTCACCCTCAACGCCCACCAGGCTGTCTGGTTGGGTTCCGTCTGACTGAGACTCTCGGCCTCAAGGAGCAAACACCGACGGGACCGAGGCAGACGACGTCGGTCAGGGTCCTCACGGACAACACGGCCTCGATGTTCTACATCCACAGGCAAGGTGGGGCCCGATCCTCTGCCACGAAGTCCTCAGGCTGTGGGACTTCTGTATAGCCCACGACATCTGCCTACAGGTCTTCCATCTGCCGGGGGCCCAGAATGTGCAGGTGGATCGCTTGAGCAGGGACTTCTCCTCTCAGCATGAGTGGTCTCTCCACCCAGAGGTGGTGCACAGACTTTTCAAAGTGTGGGGAACTCCCCAAGTGGACCTGTTTGCCACTTGACAGAACCGTGTCTGTCCCTGGTTCTGCTCCAGGTGGGGCTGGGCTGGGGCGCTATCTCCGATGCCTTCCTCCTATCCTGGTCAAGCCAGTTTCTCTATGCCTTTCCCCTGTTCCCACTGATCGGCAAGGTCCTGGAAAAGATAAAGACGGACAAGGCTCGGGTCCTTCTGATTGCCCCGGCATGGCCCAGGCAGCATTGGTACGGGACCCTCACGGGCCTGGCAGTCACCCCCACCCCGTGGCTGTTGCCCTCCCACCTGGACCTGCTCTCTCAGGACCAGGGCCACCTTCTCCACCCCAACCTAGCGGCACTCCACCTCACGGTGTAGCTGCTCAATGGTTAGATAGGGAGGAAAGGACGTGCTCGAAAGGTGTTCAGCGCGTCCTCCTAGAAAGCAGGCGGCCCTCCACGCACTGAGCCTACTTGGCAAAGTGGTCTCAGTTTTCCAGGTGGGCGGACAAGTAGGGCGTTTTCCCGGTGGCAGCCCTGATCCAGCTTATTCTGGACTACCTCCTTCACCTTAGAGCCCAGGGCCTGGCGGCCATATCGGCCTTCCCTCCGCTGGTGCAGGCCACACGGTATTCTCCTATGCTATGACTGGCCGATTCCTTAAGGGGTTGGATCCTCTCTTCCCATATGTTAGACCCCCAGTCCTGCAGTGGGACCTAAACCTGGTGTTGGCCTGTCTCATGGGGCCCCCGTTTGAGCCGCTAGCCACGTGCTCCTGGTCACACTTCTCGTGAAAGGTGGCCTTCCTGGTTGCGATCACGTTGGCTAGGTGGGTCTTGGAGCTCAGGGCCGTGACCGCTGAGCCCCCATACATGGTGTTTCATAATGATAAGATCCAGCTCTGCCCACACCCTTCATTCCTCCCGAAGGTAGTCTCCACCTATCACATGGGTCAGGACATTTTTCTGCCAGTCCTCTGCCCCAAGCCCTACGCGTCCAGTGAGGAGCGCCACCTCCACACGCTGGAAGTGAGACAGGCTCTGGCTTTTTACCTGGAGCAGACTAAGCCATTCAGAAAGTCCTTCCAACTGTTCATCACCTCGGCCGAGCGCATGAAAGGTCGGCCGATCTCCACTCAGCGGCTCTCCAACTGGCTCACCTCGTGCATCCGTACCTGTTATGACCTGGCGGGAATCCCTCTGCCACCAATTGTGAAGGCGCACTCGTCTAGGGTGCAGGCCTCGGCAGCTGCGTTTTGGGCCCATGTCCCCATTCAGGACATTTGTAGGGCTGCCATGTGGTCTTCAGTTCACACATTCACCTCGCATTATGCGATTGTCTCTCAGACCAGGGAGGACGCTGGGTTCGGCAGGGCTGTTCTCCATCCCGAGAGTTTGTGAACTCCTTCCCGCCTCCAACAGATATAGCTTGGAATCACCTATTGTGGAATACACATGAGCAATCACTCGAAGAAGAAAAGACAGTTACCTTTTCCGTAACTGGTGTTCTTCGAGATGTGTTGCTCATGTCTGTTCCACATCCCTCCTTCCTTCCCCTCTGTCAAAGTTGTCTGGGAAGAAGGAACTGAGGGTGGGGGAATGCACAGTGCCCCTTATACCACGCCGTGGAGGCACCACTCCAGGGGTTGCTAGGGCGCTTCCCTATGGGTACTGCTAGGGGAAAAACTTCCAGCACCGGTGCATGTGGCGAGCACACACACCTATTGTGGAATAGACATGAGCAACACATCTCAAAGAACACCAGTTACAGAAAAGGTAACTGTCTTTTTCTGCCTCTGGGCATTCTCCTATTTCACCCCTAAGCTCCAACATGATCCTCAAACCAGGTGAAAATGTGTGTTCCCCATCTCCTGCAGGGCCCAATCTAGTAGGCATGCTGTGAGCTCACGTAACTCCACACAAAACGGCCATCCGGGGTGTGGAAAAGGAGGAGGCCTCCCTTTACATCCTCTAGCCCAGTTAGAGTATTTACCTGGGATGTGGGAGACCCAGCTTCAATTTCCCCTTCTGTGGAGAAAATGGGATTTGAGCTTGGGTTTCCCACTTCTCCGGTGAGTGCCTTAACCTCTGAACTATGGGATATTCTTTCTCAGTCTCTCCTGTTGAAGCTGTTCCACTGCATATAAAGAATTAAAAAAAAATATGTATTGGGCAAGAGAGTATGAGTGACTGTGTAGCCAAGTGGTTAGGGCACTCACTGAGATGTTGGAAACCTATGTTCAAATCT
>NW_020679961.1:0-1260 GCF_002925995.2 Terrapene triunguis | reverse complement strand
GGGGGGGGGGTGCTGTGAGTAGCTCAACACCTGACCCTGGTGGCAGAAGCAGTGTGGGGGACTCCAGGTATTTCTAGGATCCACTATTTCCACCTTCCTATAAAGTCCAGCTTTCCCCAGCACATTCACTGTAGCACAATTGGGTCACTGTTTCCAAGACTGTACAGCAAAGAATTGCTCCCTGTTTCCCTTCTATCTGAATCAGGATTAGCCTGTGTCGGTGGTTAATGAAGTGGATGTAGTTGTAGATTGTTATTCATTCCCCACCTTGACAATTCACACAGTCCCTTTCCTGCTCAAATCTCCAGCACCTCAGTGACCCCAGTAGCAGGGGTTGGGTTTACCCTGTGGCCCTGAGATTTTCAGGGTCCTTTTTTCCCTCAACCTGGAGTGAACTCAGCTTTTCCCCATCCCAGACATTCCATGAAATAACAACAGCAGCATAAAGAAAGAGGGGAGGGAACATCTCACTGCCAGGGTTGGATGTGCCCAGGGCCCCCTGCTTGTCCACTGTTTCCATTGCAGAAGAGGAAGGTTCCATGGAATTTGACACCCTGCTTTGCACAAGGGACAGAGAAAGATCTTGCTGTTCTTGCATCTGTGCAAAGAAAATTGTGCGTCTGTATGAAAAAGATGTGGGAAATGGCTCCATGGTGGGACAATATCCTCAGGATTAAGAGCAAAGGAGTCAGGCTGAGAACTGATTTAACTCCACTCATCTGGGATTTAACAAATTGTCTTTCATGGAGACACTGGGAACTTGTGACATTGATCCAGACTCTGGGAGTTTGGGCTGCTTTAACTCATGGTAAAAACATGAACTTGATTCCAAGAAGGGAGAGAGGAGAAGCCTGAAACTGACTTTAGCCCAGGCGGGGATCCCCTGGATGGGTGGAAACTTCCTTCCCTGCTACCAGGGGACTGTGACTACTGGAGGCATACCAGGGCTGGAATGAAAGGGGATTGTTGCATGGACTTTATGCATACGGGACCCCACTAACTCTAAATCCTCCACTGTAGCAGGAACTTAGAAAGTCACACCTAGGTCAATGGTAGGACTTGGATTTGAAAAAGAGATTATTTTTCCTCCCCTTCACAAGAAAGAAAGAGCTGGCAACTCTGGTGCAGAATACCACTTTTTCCTCTGGCTGAGGAGCTGGAAACCAGGCACAGATGACTGGTGTCTCCTGAAATAGGGAGGGCACAATTTCAAGGTTCAGCCCCACCCCCTTATGATCAACAGCCCCTCCCAGGTGTGAA
>NW_020679960.1:0-2966 GCF_002925995.2 Terrapene triunguis | reverse complement strand
TTCTCAGTGACCCAGAATTAGTAAAGTTTGACTACATTTATTTCAGAAGCATTTTGGCTGTAGAGCAGTGTTCATAAAGTCATATTTAAATATGAATTGGCACATCAGCTTGACAGTAGTTCTCTATGATCATACATTGTACATCATCTCTATGTAAGTACTAGGAAACCCCCCCAAAAGAGGGGTTATCATTGACAAAGTGACTTGTATACCAGTTCTGAATTGCCAGGAATTGTAACTAAGGTAGAAAATTTCAGCAGATGCAAGACGTTAGCCACTGCAGCTACTATATGCATGTGCAACATAACCTTCCACCAGTAACTTATTTGTGACACCACCATTATGTATAAGTTAGTATATTGCTTTGTAGTGAGTGTGCTGCATCCTCGATCGGTAGATTATCCTTGCAGTTTATGTCCTCACATTATGTAGAAGGAGAAAACATTCAGGTGATGTTAGGAGTGCTGCTATAATTTTTTGCCCTTCACAACAAAAGAACCAACCATATTTACTAGATTTGAAGAGTAACTGAACAAAGCTAAATTCCATCTGCTCTTGACCAATTTCAAAGCTTTTAAGCCACCATAATATTTAACTGAGTTTCAAATTGGTAACTCAATAAAAGTGAAGAGTTCTCCAAAATGTTCAGGCTTCCACTAGAAGTGTAGAACCGCAAGTGTTAAAGAAAAGCAGCTTCGCTGATGGCGAACACTGGAGAAAACTCTTACACAAGTTGTCTCAGCACCAGCAACTTAAGTGTTATCCAATTCATTCATTTACTCTTAGTAGACAGTTGTTGTCATTAAGCTAATTGTCGCAGATGCTAGTTTACTAAAATGCTGGAGAAAAAAGTTTAGCTAGAATACTACCAATGAGTATTTAATATTAAGGCTACCCTCCTCCCACAAGTTAGTTTTAAAAGCATGCTTAGGAAAACAAATTGTGGCTGATAGCAAGAATAGACAGGCACCAAAAATTATGTATACGCCAAGAATTTATCAAGGTCAGAAATCTGCTTCCTTATAAAAGCACTGATCTTAGAATTGAGATAGTCGCAGTAATATTTCTTTAAATGGTGCATTTCAAAATACCGCATTAGTTAATATAATCAATATTTGCACTTGCATTTAAAACTAAGTTACATCAGTGGGAATGTGGTGCAACAAATGAGATCTGCTACATCTGTATTTTCACTAGTCTGCATGGATTAGGAATAGAGAGTCAGTGTCTTTATCCATGATTAGAGATTACCTCTTTTGTCTGTTTGAAACTTCTGCAAACAGACAAATAGTCATTTAAGAATGTCACCTTATACTATGAAATAAATAAGAGGTGCCTGTGGTGAATTAACTAGATTTATGTAATCATGGGTAAATATAAACGTGTTTTCACTACATTAACTCAAACTTGTTTATTTTAATTTTATCAATATAACTCAAACTCTTCCTATTAAGCATTTACAGTCAATAGCTAATGCAGGAAGTCACAAAGAGAAAGAATGTCCGCTCTATACATCTTATGGAGTGTTTTCCAGTCCTTTTTGCATTTGGAGGAAGCCATCTTTAAAGATCTTGGAATGAAAATTGCAATAGAAGCGATAACTCTTAGTACTGGGAAGAATGTGTTAAAGTGCCTCAACATCCCTATGTGATAGGTTCACAAAGTATTCCTATTTTACAAATAGGAAACTGAGACAAGTCAGTGGTGGAGCCAATAACCCATCTCCTCCAATCCCACTCCAACTACTAGAGTAACTATAGTTAACATTTACATACTCTAGCCTACATTTCCCAAAAACTGAAATTCTTTAATATCTGGAAAATGTCACAATAAACAGAAAAATAGATTTACTATCAGTATGGGTTCTCAATCTAACAAATTCATCAGCATGGTCGCTTCGAGCCCAGTATTTTAGAAATTTTAGATTTGTAGTTTCTTTAGAAGACTCTACAGAGCCTCTTTAATAAGGATATTTTAGTTTTAAGTGTTTAAATTTCATTTATTACTGACTTGGAATTCTCTCAATCCATATATATTTGTGGCAGAGATCTCCAAGTCTAACAAGACCATAGACACTTTTAATCAGTTTCAGTATATTATGAAGAATATAATGACACTCTTGGAATTTCTGTAAAAAAGTGTTTTAATCTACAGGTACTGGGAGTGAGTGAACGAACATGTTAATGTCATGTATTGAACAACCTCTCAAAATACATATAACTTTAGAGTGAGATGTATCAAAGGATTAAGTGAGACTAGACTGATCAACGCTGTGGCCAGCTCTCATTTACTCAACTGAATGTATGCAATAAGAGTGGTGTTGAATTCCAGTTGATCACTAATCTACACTTTTCAGTCACTAGTATATCATAGATAATGGAAGAACTTACAAAATGATCAGATAAAATGGCCTTTTTGAAATGATAGAGAACGGATAAGGGGAATTTAAAAGTCTACTTAATGGGCTAGAGTCACAAAAGGACTTAAGCAGCTGCCACTTCGGGCAACTACTGGGATTCACCAAACCATCACTCAGCTGTTGCCAAATCCTGCCGGCACCTAAACTCTGCAAGCACCTAAATTTTTTTCAGTAAAAGTTCTAGGTGTCTCTGTTTCTGCCTCTGAACATACACAATACTGCCCCATGCCAGGCGTCCAGATGCATGAGTTCCAGAGCCATTCACAAGCCAGGAGAAAAGAGGGGTTCCTCCTCCTAATTTGCCTACGGGGCTGATCTGGTAAGCATGCAAACCTAGGCAAGCTTATACAAAACAACATCTGGGACGGGATGGCTACCTCCCTCATAACTTTTAGCCCAGTGATTCAGGTACTCACATGGGATGTGGGAGAGCCCTGATTCAAGCCTCCCTACCCCCCTCAACCCTCTAACTGAAGGGGAGAAGAGATTTGAAAAGGGATATGCTACCTCTCTGGTGAGCATCCTAAACATTCGGCTGTAGGATATT
>NW_020679959.1:0-1010 GCF_002925995.2 Terrapene triunguis | reverse complement strand
CCTTGTTGTTTTTGTAGATACAGACTAACAGGGCTACCCCCTGATACGAAATGTCACTAAATCTAGTGACAAAATCGCTAAGTTGGCAATGGGGTTTACAGAAGAGCCCAACACCCGAGAATGAATTTGGGGGAGATTCTCTCTGGAAAAGCAGCATCTCCGCCGGGGCCAAGTGGGGGAAACCAAGCAGGGGGCTCCCCCTGCACAGTGAACTCCCCCAGCCCCCAGAACAGCCGCACCTGATATGGGGTCCCTCCCACAAGGCGGCGATTTTCACCCATAACCAACCGGGGATTCTCATTGCATGTCTCTGGAATCATGAGACCAGCGTGAGGCAGCCCAGCACTGAGAGCAACCCTACAATAACAAACCAGCCTGTCCATAGCCCAGCTCTCCCCAACAACCCTACAATAACAACCCAGCCTGTCCACAGCCCCAGCGCTCCCCAGCAACCCTACAATAACCACCCAGCCTGTCCACAGCGCTGCGCTCCCGAGCAACCCTACAGTAACAACCCAGCCTGTCCACAGCCCAGCGCTCCCCAACAACCCTACAATAACAACCCAGCCTGTCCACAGCCCCAGCGCTCCCCAGCAACCCTACAATAACCACCCAGCCTGTCCACAGCCCCAGCGCTCCCCAGCAACCCTACAATAACAACCCAGCCTGTCCACAGCCCCAGCTGTCACTCAGGGTGACAGCTGGGCCCCTCCCCCTCCCGCAGGTGACCGGTGGCTCCTCCCCCCTCGCGCTGCTTTTGGGCTCCTTCCCCCCTTTTCCCTCGCTCCCTCGAGCCGCTCCTGCTGACTGTGCCCGGCAATGAGTGACGCGGACACCCGGCGATGCCTTCTGATTGGCTGGGCCAGCTGAGGCGGGGAGGGAAAGGGAGGAGCCCAGGAGTGGCAGAGCTGTGGGAGGAGAACGGGGAGGCAGGGCCACATAATGGGCGGGGCTAATGAACAGGAGGGGGCCAGGAGAAGGAGGGGCTATTGGGAGGGGGAGGGGCCATT
>NW_020679958.1:0-1374 GCF_002925995.2 Terrapene triunguis | reverse complement strand
CCTTGTCCCAGGGTCAGTGTGTGTGAGACGCCCCCTCCATCTCCTCTGGCCTGGGGTACCGCTGCTCCCAGCACAACCCCTAGCGCCGCCCTGGGGCAATGGGGAGCCCTGACTGCCCGGGGAGATCCCCCTGCTGCCCCCGCCCCGCTCCCTGCAGCCCAGCCCCTAGCGCCGCCCTGGGGCAATGGGAAGCCCTGACTGCCCGGGGAGAGCCCCCTGGTGCCCCCCGCCCCACCCCCTGCAGCACAGCCCCTAGCGCCGCCCTGGGGCAATGGGAAGCCCTGACTGCCCGGGGAGATCCCCCTGCTGCCCCCGCCCCGTTCCCTGCAGCACAGCCCCTAGCGCCGCCCTGGGGCAATGGGGAGCCCTGACTGCCCGGGGAGAGCCCCCTGGTGCCCCCGCCCCACCCCCTGCAGCACAGCCCCTAGCGCTGACTTGGGGCTATGAGGAGCCCTGACTGCCCGGGGAGATCCCCCTGCTGCCCCCGCCCCACTCCCTGCAGCACAGCCCCTAGCGCCGCCCTGGGGCAATGGGGAGCCCTGACTGCTCGGGGAGATCCCCCTGCTGCCCCCCGCCCTGCTCCCTGCAGCGCAGCCCCTAGCACTGCCCTGGGCAGGGCCGGCTTTAGCAAATGCGGGGCCCGATTCCTGGGGCGGCACTTCGGATTGCCAGCTGGGGAAGGGGGGGGCCGCGGGGCTGTCACGCTACGGCTGGAGCTCCAGCCAGGAGAGCGGGGCCGCGGGGTTTGCCGTGCTCTGGCCGGAGTCGCGGGGCCATGGGGCTGCCGCGCTCCGGCCGGCACTCTGGCCAGGAGAGCGGGGCCGCGGGGTTTGCCGTGCTCGGGCCGGAGTCGCGGGGCCGTGGGGCTGCCGCGCTCCGGCCGGCGCTCTGGCCAGGGAAGCGGGGCCCCCGAAGACGACTGCCGCCGGGGTGAGTGAGCGGGGCCCGATTCCGGGGAATCAGGCGAATCGGCCTAAAGCCGGCCCTGGCCCTGAGGCAGTGGGGCAGCCCTCACTGCCTGGGGACAGCGCCCCCCACTCAGAGCCAGATTCACCCTCAGGCAAACTAGGCAGAGGGGGAACCCATAATTCCAGGCCAAAGTCCTGCTCCTCACCTCGCCGAGGGGTCCCCCGCCCGCAGCAGCAGCCCCAGCCCTTGCACCCCGAACCTGGGGGGGGAGATTTGAGAGGGGGAGGGAGCCCATCCCCTTCACCCCACAGGGGGCCACAAGGGCTGGACCTGAGAGGAGAAGAGACCAGGGGGGGGGAGGGGGAAGAGACACAGCGGACGGGAAGGCAGAGCCCCCCCAACCTGCCCCCTCCATCCCAATGGCCCCTCCCCCTCCCAATAGCCCCTCCTTCTCCTGGCCCCCTC
>NW_020679957.1:0-3876 GCF_002925995.2 Terrapene triunguis | reverse complement strand
TACCCAAAAGCACCCTCGACACATTTTTTTTACCCACAAGGCATTGGCGGCTCGACCCAGAATTCCAATGGGCAGCGGGGACTGCAGGAACTGTGGGATAGCTGCCCACAGTGCACCGCTTCCAACGTCGACACTTGCCCCGTTAGTGTGGACTCACAAAAAGTCGAATTACTGTCCTTAGTGTGGACACACACGTTCGACTTTGCAATATCGATTCCACATATTCGATTTAAGTGAAATCGAACTACCCTCGTAGTGTAGACATACCCTTAGAATGCCCATATTCACCTGTTCATGCAGTGTACACAGAGCCGGCTCCAGGCACCAGCGAAGGAAGCAGTTCCTGGGGCGGCACATGCTAAGGGGCGGCATTCCGTCCATTCTTGTAGTGGCACAGTCCGGGCGGCTTTTTTTTTTTTGCGCGCGCTTGGGGCAGCAAAAATTGTAGTGCCAGCCCTGAGTGTACAGATGTGCAAACACAACATGGAACTTTTCTTGTAGTGTGGGGGAGATTATTTTTTTTTCCCAAAATGCACCATGTTTCAAGGGATGCTTTCACACCTTATTGCAAATTGAGGACTAACTTCATCTCCTCAGCTATCATTTATCATTTTGCCCTTTCGTATCCCTCTGTCCCTGTATTTCTATTGTGCAAATCCTATTGACTATGGCTTCACGTTGCAGTTGAGCCCTGACTTCCGTCTTTGCTCTTATCAATTTCTATCCAAGTTGACCATATTTGAGAGAGATCACTACTTCATGAGAAACTGCAATGATCAATAACCTTGAACTTCACATTATAAAATGGAGAATCCTGACTGGCTATTCATGGTTCCTACTTTGATCATTTTGTGAGATCATTCATTGATCCAGAAGAGATTTATGTAAACTTAACTGAGCTTGTCATAAAACATCAATGTAAAATGCATCACATCATGATTAACTTCCAGAGATGCACAAGTAAAATAATTAAATATAAGCAAGTTTCAAGGCTAGAGAATCAGTTTTCTTTTATACCACTAAAATATCAGCTTTTCTTTCCTAATCCACATTAATTGAATCTGAAATGTTAAAGTGTTCAAAAGCTATATTCAGGTAAAGTATCTGGCCTAATAATGACTGAAACATTGGTCATTACTTACTGCATACTATATACAGCAGAGGCTTTTTAAAAGTCAATACCATTAACAGATTTATTCAATTTTAAGAATGGGGAGGGGAACCTATGAGAATCTCAGATACCATTGTGTAGTGATGTTTGTCAAATGTGACTTTTTAATGGTAACCAGTCTGGTGCCATCATATCATATATTATCGGAAAATTACCCAATCAGATGATTAACCAGTTCAAGTAAAAATAGTGAGCATTAAACTGAACTGGTGGGAACTGTTCATTGCAGCTCCCTTGGGGCAGATCAATAATGCCACTCCGGGAAGTAAGAGTGGGGACAAGAGAAGCTGACCCATGATGAACAAAAAAGAGAATGTAAAATCTAGATGCTAGTGACAATGTGTGGGGATGGCTAGACATTTCAATTCAACTGGAAGACTTTTCTCTTTTATTGGATGAAGCATCTGAGAAGACCGATCCAAACGAGTCAGAGGGCAAAACAAGGTTGCGAGGAGCCCTGCCTGAGATGTTGAGGAGGCACCAGGAGAAATTACTCTAAATGATCACCCCATCTTAGTGCTATAAAATTCTGTTCAGTTTCTCAAAAGTTTCTGTGCTTGTATGTTTCCTCTGTTCAGAGCCTGAGACACACGCAGTATTTTGAACACAGGTTATGTTTCTTCCCTTATGTAAGAATTAAGGGTTAAAACTAAAAAGAATGGGACCATGTGGGAAGTGCAAAGGAAACCAGGTAACATATAGGTTAGCAATGGGCTTGTCCAGAGACTCATGGTTGTAAAAACAAGTATAGTTGATTCAACTGGAAGTTAAATGGCCCAGGAATGTTCTGCTATATATGACCCTTGAATAATACTGTCAAGATCCTAAAAGAAGAGTCATGAAACAGTTGTCAGGCTTTGTTTCTCTTTTGCATTTCTTAAACTGTTGTGTGCAGTTTTTTCTGGATACTAATAATTAGTTTTTATTTATATGACAGTAGCACCTAGAAGCCCTAACCATAGATGGGACCTCAGTGTGCTTCCTGTACATACAAACACCTACTAAGGGACATTCCTTGCCTCCAACACACAGTTACCTATTTGATTCAGGTACCAATTACAGGTCTTGCACTTCAATACCTTCCATAGAGCCATTTTAATTCTAAGGGCCTGGGCCACCTCCCATTTATGTCAATGGCAAAACTTGCCTAGACTGTAGTGGGGGGAAAAAGGTCAGCCCTTAACAGGTTTAGGGTGTTGATAATCTGGAAGCATTTAAGGAATTCCTTTATCTTGAGGTTTTCTCCCTCAGGGAGTCTCAGATTGTTCTTTCTTGATTAATTTTCTAACTCCTTTAGTTATCTTGGGGGGCATTAGTGGGGTTTTCAAAGTCAGGCATTAATTTAAAATAACTTAATTTAGCAATTCTAGTTGTTACTTTTGAAGGTCTTTTTTAATGGCATGAGCCTCCACAGAACCCATCAATCTTGTTACTTTCCCCGATTGCTCTCAAGATATCTTTGTCATTACATAAGGCCTTTTTCAAGAACATGTATTAATTTAAAAGACTCAGATATCTCATTATGAGTTAGCTGGGGAACAGCTCATTGACTGGGGACACACAGCTCAAATGTCACTACAAACTTCCCTAATTTCAGTGACTGTTTTTTCCACTGCTTCACATACAGATTTACTTGACATGAACCATGCTAAACCATAAAGTCTCAAACACACACAGACAGGGACTGTCATTTGAAAACCCTGTTATTCAGTAGTAACATGGGTTTATTAATCAATCATTCTAACATTCAGTTGGTCCACTAATATGAAGACTGAAATTGAGTTAATTTTATTTTCTGGATGTTCCTCTGTAACCCTGAATTTTACTGATCCATTGATTGGCAACTGATCTCAAATACACAGATAAACCCCTGTCTACACACATCTCCTCTTTCAAAATCCCATGCTGCTGAATTCTGGTGTTATCAGTAACACACGGGAGATATTTCTTACACTAGACCACATGTCTATCCTTTTGTCTATCTGCTTTTATACAGAGGTTTTTGAGCACAACTTGGAAAAGGGACTTGTTCATAGACACACATTGAAAGGCCCTTAAGAGTAACTTGCCTTTTCAATGTAACGGAGTATAGTTTTAGTGGTGTCCTATATCTATCACAGCATTGGCACTGGCTATTTCCCTGTCTGTTTGCCAGACTTATCACTTAACACAAAATAAGTCACTAAATAAGTAAATAAATAAATAAATCTGCTGCCAGACATTCATAGCTCTAAGGTGTGGCATGAAGCAATCATTTATTAGGAAATTAGTTCACACATGACATGCCATTGAGAGCCTTAACTATTTTATCCTGCTTTCTAGTACCCACATGCTGGCATGTCCCAAAGTGATTATTTTAAGGCATATGTTTGTGTTTTGTTTCCCCAAGATAGTTCTACTGTTCTTTGAGTTCTGCATTCCATCATAAGTGCCTAAAAAGTGTCAGGCTCACACAATAATCCCACTGTTTCTAAAGGCTCTTCTTTTCCCACTCATCAGAGAGGTGAGGCAAGACAATCCTGTAGCAGGATATCACCTTAGAGAGGACAATGTATATTTCCAACATTTTTAGAATATTAAGCAGTAC
The DNA here is from genome assembly GCF_002925995.2 of Terrapene triunguis. NCBI lineage: Eukaryota > Metazoa > Chordata > Testudines > Emydidae > Terrapene > Terrapene triunguis. Next base: position 118 of record NW_020679957.1, on the reverse strand, counting down.
TTTAAAAATATGTATTACCCCAGCCCTCTTTTCAATGAAGATGGAGGTGTTCTTTAACAGAAGAGAACAATACTGAATATGATACTTCGATTTCACTGGTCTACAATTTTTGAGAAGT
>NW_020679956.1:0-2767 GCF_002925995.2 Terrapene triunguis | reverse complement strand
CTGGGCACTCGGACACCGGCGCCAGGTTCTGGGCGCTCAGACGCCAGGTTCTGGTATCGCCTGCACTGGCCCATTTAAATCCAAAGCCCTGCAGCTGAGGCTGCAGCCAGAGGGATTTCCCAGAGTGCCTCCTTTCCCCTTGTTGCCATGGCAGCAAATGGAAGGAGATTCCATTGACGTCTGCTCCCCATCCAGTCATTAGCTTCCCCCGCCCCCACGCTCCCCGTCCATGGAGTGTCTCCCCTCCCCCAGCCTTGCCTCGGTTTCCCCAGCCCCATGCCATCGCCGCAGGATGTGCCTACCAGGGCTGCTGGGGTGAGAGCCCCTGTGGGGTATATGAGGGCCTCAAGCGCCAGTGGGTGGGGTAACGGTGTCGGGCCATGAGGGGCCCCCCCTCCAGCTGCCAGGTCTGTGCAGGATCCTGGCTAGCAGTGGTCCCTCCCCCACTCCATCCCCTGCTCTCACCCTGAGGCCGATAACCCAGCCACTGGGCAGCACGGCAGGGCTGAAATCCTATCCCTGTCACCCTGCCGCTGGCCCAGCCGGAGCAACCCGGCCCCTCCAGCCACAGAAGTCATCAATTAATGATCCCTGGTGTCAGTGTGGAGCCAAGGGGCTGAAACACAGCAGCCAGGCCTGGTGATGCCTCCTCTGGCTCGGGAGATGGACTCTGTCCCTGGGACTCGCACTTCTGGGTGTGGATAACGGGCCTTGGTGCTGGGACTCCAGTCCCTGGTGCTGGGACCCTGAGCAGTAGGTGGCCAGTGCACTGGCGTTACCCACCCATCCATGGGGAGCTCTCCCCCTCCCGCCCCACACACAGAGGAAACCAAGGAACGGTGCTCCTGGACCCAGCCTGCCCTGCGAAGGGGGCTGTGGCCCAGGCTGGAGCTGGGAAAGCCACCGGTGACCTTCCTGCTCTCTTGTTCCCTGTGCAGGGGCCCCTGCCTCACCTGATCCAGCGCATGCCTGCTCCCCGCCCCGCTCAGGGGTGCACAGAGCCAGGTGAGTGGCGCATGTGAGCCCCGCTCCCCCTGACACAGTGGCCCTTAAGTTGTGTTGGGGCCATTGAGCCGAGGAGAAGCTGCTCCTACAGCTACAGAAGCTGCTTCGGCCCCCCATGTCCATTCTATGGGCTCCCCTCAAGGTGGGTTTGCCTGCCCGGCATGCCCGGCCCTCTGCCTGTGCCAGGGCCGGCTCTGGCTTTTTTGCCGCCCCAGACAAAAAAGCCTCCGGCCGGCTGGAGCCGGGGGGGGCGGCCCGGAGCCCCGGCGGGGGCTCCGCTCTCCCCCCGGCGGCCGGGCGCCGGAGGGGAGGGCGGCTGGAGCCCTGGGAGGAGGGCGGCGAGCCCCGGCGGGGGCTCAGCTCTCTCCCCGGCGGCCGGAGCGCCGCGCCGCCCCCCTCCAGGTGCCGCCCCAAGCACCAGCTTGGGTGCCTGGTGCCGGCCCTGGCCTGTGCTGAGAGCTAGCTCCCTTCTCACCTGGTGTAGGATCATAGAATATCAGGGTTGGAAGGGACCTCAGGAGGTCATCTAGTCCAACCCTCTGCTCAAAGCAGGAACAATCCCCAACTATTTTTTTTGCACCTCCAGATGCCTAAATGGCCCCCTCAAGGATTGAGCTCACAACCCTGGGTTTAGCAGGCCAATGCACAAACCACTGAGCTATCCCTCCCCCCAGCCTTGGAACCGACTCCGGGAGGAACCCTGCAGTGTACCAGACCCCACGGGTCTCATCCTTCCTTTAGGTGGGGTACGTGGCCTCACCACCTCCTGAGCCTGGTCCTCTGGGGGTCACCCCGGGCACTCTGCTCAGCCAATCCCACTGCCACGGTCTCTGGTTAGAGACTTGCCCCTCAGCCAGGATTGATGCCCCTCCCCAGGTATTCCTAGTGACGCTCCCCAGAACAGGGGGGTGATTAGTCAGCTGGAACCCAGCACAGGGAGCCCTTAGGGAAGCCCCGAGAACTGCAGATGAAAGCATTGTCCATTCTGACCAGCCCAGAGCCCTGCCAACCTGCAGTGACCTCCATTTGCAGGCGTTGTCTCTCTGACTTCTTCCTTAGTCAGTTCCCAGGGGAGAGGGCCCCCAAGTGCCTTGCAGAGCCCCCACCTCCGAGCCCTTTGTTCTGGAGCAGGGGTCTCTGCTCCGCTTCCCTGCTGAGAGGCAGGAAAAGCCCCCTCCCTCTGGGCTGTAGGTTGCTGAATGTCAATGTCTTGGTGAGTGGGTTTTCCGTGGTCGTCTTGGATTTTGTATTGATATGGGTCGGCCTTGGCCAGTCCTTTTTAAGGACCGGTCAGTCCGCTCAAAGCAACCCCCCCCCCCCGACACCAGTGTCTCTTAGCCTGCCTGGAGAGCAAACCTGTTCCCAGCTGTTCCCAGGCTAGGCACACATAGGGGTCATACAAAGTATTGCAAAAAGTTCCCACGTCATCACACCTGATCATTTCCACCTTGGCGCTTCCTCTAGCCACCTCTGCCCAGCAGCAGCCCTGGCTCTGCCCAGGGCCGCCCAGAGGATTCAGGGGGCCTGGGGCAAAGCAATTTCGGGGGCCCCTTCCATAAAGAAAAGTTGCAATACTATAGAATACTATATTCTCGTGGGGGCCTGGGGCAAATTGCCCCATCTGCCCCCCCGGGCGGCCCTGGCTCTGCCTCCCACTGGACCCCCTGTCCCCGGCTGGAGGATCCAGCCCTGGGACCGTCTGCCTCGGCCCTGCCTGCCAGCCCCATCATCACCCCCACCTGACCCTGCTGTGTTCTGCCCC
>NW_020679955.1:0-8818 GCF_002925995.2 Terrapene triunguis | reverse complement strand
CGGGGCACCGGCCCGAGCGGCCCCGGCGGCTCTGGCTCGGGCCCCGGGGCGCCGGCCGCGTCCTCAGCTGAGCGACTCCGGCCCGGACCCAAACCCCGCAACCCCAGCCCGAGAGGGGCCCGATTCCTGGGGGCGGGGCTTGCCCCACCGGCAAGGCCCGCCCCCAGGAATTGGGCCCCGCTCTCGCTAAGGCCGGCCCTGGTTGCAAGGTTCCAGAGGGCTATCCCCACCCACTTCTCAACTGTGAGGGCTGCTCTCATCTTGGTATTCTTCCCCTTCAGGGCAGGGGAAAGCAACTCACAAAGTTCCAGGAAAGTGGCCTGACAAATGCATCCCAGACCTGCAACACTATGCGGGGTCCCACCAGTTTGTGCTTGTTTCCCAGGCCCAGAATCGGCGTTCCACAGCATGAACCTGCCCCATTACCACCATGATGTCCAAATTGCCAGAGCCCGTGCTTTGAGAGAAGTCTGTGTCCATGTCCTCATCACTATCGTGATCGCGCTGTCGTCTCCTCCTTGCCTGCTTTTGCAGGTTCTGCACATATTGCAGGATAATGCGCAAGGTGTTTACAATGCTCACAGCAGCAGCGGTGAGCTGAGCGGGCTCCATGCTTGCTGTGGTATGGCGTCTACAGGAGAGCAGAGTTGCAGCTGAAGCGGTAGAGGATGACGGTTAGACCGGACACATTTCCCGAGGAAGAACACACGTACCCAGGAGCCCATGACAGACAACATGGAGAAATGTGCTATCGAGCCAATAGCAGCAGAGCAGAGTTGCAGCGGAAACAGTGTATGATGATGGTTTGCAGACCTACTGCACTGTCTGCTGCAAGCAGCACGCAGGACACAACAGCGGCAGTGTCGGTGAGCTGAGCGGGCTGCACGCTTGCCATGGTATGGTGTCTGCACGGAAAAAAGGAGCAAAACGATTGTCTGCCGTTGCTTTCACGGAGGGAGGGGAGACTGATGACATGTACCCAAAACCACCCGCGACAATGTGTTTGCCCCATCAGGCATTGGGTGCTTAACCCAGAATTCCAATGGGCGGCGGAGACTGTGGGATAGCTACCCACAGTGCACCACTCCGTAAGTCCATGCTAGCCACGGTAGTGAGGACGCACTCCACCGACTTAATGCGCTTAGTGTGGACATACGCAATTGACTGTATAAAATCTATTTCTAAAAATCGACTTCTATAAAATCGACCTAATTTCGTAGTTTAGACATACCCTTAGAGTAACTAACTCCCATGTGGCTTGCTGTTCAGATAGACACTGGGCTGTGAAAGGAGCATACTACTGAAGGCAAAGCCTTCTTTGGCCCTGTGCCAGGAACTCCCTCTCCCAAGCTCTGGGCCCGCATTGCCACTGACATGGGGCAAAGGGGCATCCTGAAGGGTGGAGGAAGCAAGCATCAGAGTCATATAGGTCCACTAGCATCTGCTCCTCTTTATTTCTCTTAGCAGAGAGTAATATATAGCCCTAAGGTATTAAGAGTATTGAAATCTCAGCCTAATAGAGATTTGTTTGGTTTTAAGTATATTTAAAAATAAATGAGGAAGAGAAAATATTTTGTGGTACTGAATGTCAGACTGAAAAGCTGCAGCAAGTCTACTGTTGCCATGTTCACCCATGAATCCAATTCACTGCAAGAGGGGACCAAAAAGTTACTCAAGTATTTATGCATAAGCAAGACAAGGTGGGTGAGGTAATAGCTTTTATTGGACCAACTTCTGTTGGTGAGAAGGACAAGCTTTCACAGAGCTCTTCTTCAGGTCTGGAAAACGTAATCAGAGTGTCACAGTTAAATACAACATGGAACAGATTGTTTAGCACAAGTAGTTAACATATTTCAAGGAACCATTCAAGATGAAACAGCCCATTCATACCCCTGTCATCAAAGGGAGGAAAGGGGGAAGGGAAGCAGCAAAGGGAAGGGGTTAGTGGGCTATAGATTGTTGTAATAAACCATAAATCCAGTGTCTTTGTTCAGTCCATGATTTTTGGCATCAAGCAAAGTTATGAATTTAAGCTCAAAGACTCAGCATTTGAAAGGAGAATGGTGGAGGATGATGGCGGATAGCTCACACCACCACTTTAGGCAATTAGGTCCTACTATTCTCAGAGCTACCATCTGCTTCTCTGATCCCTGGCTACTCTAAGGGCAGGTCTACACTTACTTCCTGTTCCGGCCGTAAGTAATCGATCTTCTGGGATCGATCCCGGAAGTGCTCGCCGTCGACGCCAGTACTCCAGCTCGGCGAGAGGAGTACGCGGCATCGATGGGGGAGCCTGCCTGCCGCGTCTGGACCCGCGGTAAGTTCGAACTAAGGTACTTCGAATTCAGCTACGTTATTAACGTAGCTGAATTTGCGTACCTTAGTTCGAAGTTGGGGGTTAGTGTGGACCAGGCCTAAATTACAGTATAGCCAGTCCAGGATAGAGGGAGTACAAAAGGCACCTTTGCACCTTTTCTCCACAGTTGCTCTGCCTTAACCAAGGATCTGGGCCTCTAGACTCTACTCCCGTCAACCAGTGTTACAACACAAATGAAAACGTGCTCTCAGAGGCAAACAATGAAAAAATGGAACAGCTGTTCTGGGTATTGATTCAAATGATTGGCTCTGTGCTGTGAGACAAAACTTTATGTTCTCAGACATGCTGTTTATGCTTCTGTCACACATTTAAGGACTACTTTGTAGTGTGCTGATGTTCTTCCACTAACCCTGAAACAAAAAGTAGTTCTCAAAAAAGGTTGGGTACATCATACAGTGAGTACACAACACACACAGTGGAAATAATATTATCTCAGCAGAGGATGTTGTCACACACACCACAGTACTCATCTTCACACTAATCATATCAAATATTACTTTCAGTTTAATTATTTTCATAACATGCTTCACTCTCTCAGTAGAATCGGCTAGAATGTCGTCCATCCAACTCTTGTAGCTGACGCTGCTTCAAGAGGTAGAACTGCAATTTGAAGGATTGCCACCTCAAGGAGATCAGAACAGATCTGTGCAGAGAAAGAATGAATGACCACCGCCAAAAAGCAGCGACTACTTGCAGGGTCCTGGTGGAGGAGGGATGACTGCAGTGGAAGCAGAATGATGGGGAATTTGTGCTGGAGAATTTGAATTGCTTTAAGAGAAGTGACAGGAGACTGGAAGCAAATTAAAGTTTTCCCAGGGGAGGGATGACTGCAAAGCAAACGGGAAGCAGTCCTGGAATTGCCAGTGTAAGTGGCAGGACAAGACATGAGTAATTCCCATTGATTTCACTGGGAGCTTTTAGTCTCCTGCAGCTGGAGAGTGAGGCCCCTGAGTTCAAAGAGAAGGGAAGAGCAGAGCTAGTTACAAAATCTACCTTGTGTGTAGTTTGTCTCACTATTGATTTCTTGTCTGAGTGAGACTGGATGTAAACAGAGAGGACATCTGTCAAAGCAGCACTACTGCCAGTAGGAAAACATCACGTAATTTCTTCCATTTGAAATTCTCTTATTAAGATGATATATTATTTACTTTGTGGTAGCACCTAAAGTGTCCTAGGCACTGTGCACTCATGTAGGAAGAGTTGGCCCCATCCCAAAGACCTTATCATTTAAAAAGACAAAAACAAACAAGTGGAGGTTGTTAAATAACCATGCGTGGTGCTTTACACCATGACGCTGCCCCAAGGCACGTACATTCTAAGGCTTTGTCTACACTGGCAAGTTTCTGCGCAGTAAAGCAGCTTTCTGCACTGTAACTCCCGAGGTGTACACACTGCCAAGCCACTCAGTGTGCAGAAACTGCGCAGTTGTAGCGCTCTAAAAAAAACCCATCCCAATGAGAGGCGTACAGCTTTCTGCACCGGGGCTACAGCGCTGTGGTGCCAGTGTAGACACCGTGGCGATTACAGCGCTGTGATTGGCCTCTGGGAGGTGTCCCACAATGCCTGTTCTCACCTCTGTGGTCATTGGTTTGAACTCCACTGCCCTGCCCTCATAAGAACATAAGAATGGCCCTACTGGGTCAGACCAAAGGTCCATCTATCCCAGTATCCTGTCCTCCGACAGTGGCCAGTGCCAGGTGCCCCAGATGGAATGAACAGAACAGGTAATCATCAAGTGATCCATCCACTGTCACTCATTCCCAGCTTCTGGCAAACAGAGGCTAGGGACACCATTCCTGCCCATCCTGGCTAATAGCCATTGATGGACCTATTCTCCATGAATTTATCTAGTGCCCTCAGGTGACCAACCGTCATCCCCACCCCGTACATTCCTTTGCAAATTTGAAAGTCCCCTTCCTGTTTACTCGGTGACGCGTGCAGTGGTCTCAGTGCATCTTTCCAGGTGGCCATGCCTGCTCCACGCACCAGGCGATCCCCCAGTTGGAGCAATGCTGAGCTGCTGGACCTCATCAGTATTTGGGGAGAGGAGGCTGTGCAGTCCCAGCTGCGCTCCAGCCATAGGAATTATGACACCTATGGACAGATTTCACGATGCATGACAGAAAGGGGCCATGACCGGGACACATTGCAGTGTAGGGTAAAAGTGAAGGAGCTGCGGAACACTTAGCACAAGGTGCAGGAGGCAACTGCTGCTTCGGTGCTGCGCCCACGAGCTGCCGGTTCTACAAAGAGCTGGACGCGATACTCAGTGGCGACCCCACCTCCACTGCGAAGGCCACTATGGATACTTGGTTGGCTCGCGGGCCACTCAAGAGTGGACTGAGCCAGGAGGAGGAAATCTTGGATGAAGAGGGGGAGGGGGACCCAGAGACAAAGGATGACTCGGAGGCCAGAGATGCATGCAGCCAGGACCTCTTTTCTACCCCAGAGGAGCCTAGCCAGTCACAGCTGTTGGATCTTGGCGAAGCGCAAGCAAGAGAGGTAGCCCCTGGTAAGTGGATCTGATTTTGGGAATTGCTGAAGTGAGTTGTTGGGGGCAGGAAGGTTGCAGAAAGCAGGCTTGTCTCCCACCACATGGCTAGTCTGAGCCGCAGAACAGGCTGTAGATTGACTCCCTCACTTCCTGGGAATCTCCCTCAGAGATCTCCAGGAAACTCTCATGGAGATACTGGGCAATCCGCTACTGCAGGTTCCTTGGCATAGCTGCTTTGTTTCTTGTCCCATTAACAGTAACTTTCCCGCGCCACTTTGCCGTCACGAGGGATGGGGGGGACCATTGCTGCACACAGGTGAGCCACATAAGGGCCAGGACAGAAGCCGCAGGCTTGGAGAAGACCCTCCCTTGATTTCCTGCTCACCCTCAGCAGCGAGATATATTCCATAATGATCACATCCAAAAGTGTGGGAACAGGAATGATTATCAGGCCCCCCTACAGTGCTGGCTCTCCCCAAGAGCCATGTGCCCAGTGTACAGCAGGTTCCGGGAAGAGTGATTTACCCTGCCCCTGCGGCTACTCACCATTTTGGGGGTCTTGTGGCTCTTGTGTGCTTGCCTGGGGTCAGCCAGTTAGTGACAGGTGTGTGAGTACTGGCTGTGTTTTAAAGCACTGAATCAGTGTTGTCTGTGTTCCAAACAATACTGCTTCTGTAAAATGTTGCATTTAAACTTCACAGAGATAATCTTGGGAGCCCAGCCTCCCGCTTTGTTATCAGCAGAATGGCTGTGCAGAATTAGAAAGCGGCCAAGAAGAACTAAGGAGGACTTTCTCTGTGAGGTTATGATGCACTCCGCCGCCGAGAAACAGGAATTGAAGGAGTGGTGGGACAGCGAGAAGAGGGACCGAAAGGAGAACGCGGCACACCAGAAAGAAGCCATGGAGCAGCTCTTAAATGTTATGGAGCACCAAGTGGACATGCTCCAGGCGATACTAGCTCTTCAATCTGAGCAGCTCCGCGCCCGTCCTCTCCCGCAGCCGCTGTCGCAAAACTCTTTCCCATGCACCCCACACACACCGCCAACATACTGTTATCAACAGGGCCGGCTCCAGCATTTTTGCTGCCCCAAGTGCAAAATAAATAAATAAATAAATAAAAATTAAAAAAAGCCGCGGTCGGCGGCACTTCGGTGGCAGCTCTGCCGCCGCCGCTTCATTCTTCGGCGGCAATTCAGTGGCAGGTCCTTCCCTCCGAGAGGGACTGAGGGACCCACCGCTGAATTGCCGCTGAAGAGCCAGACGTGACGCCCCTTTCTGTTGGCCTCCCCAGGCACCTGCCTGCTGTGCTGGTGCCTGGAGCCGGCCCTGGTTATCAACCTCCTGGCTCCACTCTCTACTCGCAGCATTCCACTCCTCCCTCCTCAGAGTCCAGCACTGTGGACTCTCACTACCCACTGCACTCAACACCCATCCCTCAGCAGTTTGGCCCTGCTGAAGTACAGCACCCGCTACATTATACTCCAAAGGAGAAGGTTGGGTATGAACCCTGGACATACACAAATCTGTAGCTGTCCTGGGATCCCTCTTCCTCTTGAGACCTTCCCTTCTCCCTCCCCATCCCTGCTGATAATTTTTTTCATTTGACTCCTCCGGTTGTTGTCTTTCAATAAAAGAATTGTGTTGGTTTGAAAGCAATGTTTATTCTATTAAGTGAAAAGTGAAAGAAAAAAGAGCACTGCAAAGCAACATACAATTATGTTAAGCCCCCTTCTTGCATCATATGCACCAATCACCTCCTAGCATTACAGGCACTGCAATCCCGAGCATAGCAACAAATATTAGTGGCTTTCAGCTTCAAATTGCTGCCTGATTCTTATGGCCCTGAGCTGTGCCCCTCTAATAGCCCTGGTCTCTGACTGTTCAAACTCAGCCTTCAGGTGCTGAGCCTCTGCAGTCCAACCCTGAGTGAAGCTTGCACCCTTCCCTTCACAAATATTATGGAGCGTTTAGCATGCAGCTATAAGCATAGGAATATTGTCATCGGCAAGCTCCAGCTTCCCATACAGGCATTGCCAGCTGGCTTTTAAATGGCCAAATGCACACTCAATAGTCATTCTGCACTTGCTCAGCCTGTTGTTGAACCGCTACTTGCTGCTGTCAAGTTGCCCCATGTATGGCTTCATAAGCCACAACATTAAGGGGTAGGCGGGGTCTCCCAGGATTACAATGGGCATTTTGACTTCCCCTACGGTGATCTTCTGGTCCGGGAAGAAAGTCCCTACTTGCAATCTTGAACAGGCCAGTGTTCCGAAAGATGCGTGCATCATGCACCTTTCCGGACCAGCCTGCGTTAATGTCTGTGAAATGCCCACGGTGATCCACAAGCGCCTGGAGAACCATTGAGAAATACCCCTTGCGATTAATGTACTTGATGGCTAGGTGGTCTGGTGCCAGAATTGGAATGTGCGTGCCATCTATCACCCCTCCGCAGTTAGGGAAGCCAATTTGTGTAAAGCCATCCACAATGTCACACACGTTGCCCAGAGTCACGGTCTTTCGGAGCAGGATGCGATTAATGGCCCTGCACATTTCCCTCAACACAAGTCCAATGGTCAACTTTCCCACTCCAAACTGGTTAGCGACCGAACGGTAGCAGTCTGGAGTAGCCAGCTTCCACAGTGCAATTGCCATGCGCTTCTCCAGCGACAGGGCAGCTCTCATTCTCGTGTCCTTGCACTGCAGGGGTGGGGCGAGCTTATCACACAGTCCCATAAATGTGGATTTCCTCATGCGAAAGTTCTGCAGCCACTGCTCGTCATCCCAGACGTGCATCACAATGTGATCCCACCACTCAGTGCTTGTTTCCCGAGCCCAAAAGCGGTGTTCCACTGTGGTTCCACCTCCGTGAATGCCACAAGCAATCTCGTGTCGTAGCTACTACGCATGGCAAGATCAATGTCACAGTCCTCTTGCCTTTGTAGTTTAAGAAATAACTCCACTGCCACTCGTGACGTGTTGGTCAGAGCGAGCAGCATACTGGTCAGCAATTCGGGATCCATTCCTGCTGCCCAAAAGAGGCAGGGCGCACAGTACACAAACTGTTGAAAGATGGCACCAAATGCGGACGGAAGCACAGGGATTGCTGGGATGCGAAGCAATGCATCACGGGGCATTGGGACAGGGCCCAGGATGCCCTGCGACCCCCGCCCTCCCCGCCTTCCCACAAATCTTAGCGGCAAAAGAGAAAGAGGTGTTCTGTTGGATAGTTGCCCAGAGTGCATCACTCCAAATACCGCTGCAAGTGTCACAAGTGTGAACACACTATTGCGCAGGCAGTTCTCAGTGTGAACACACAACAGCGGTTTCCCCTCTACGCTCTCTAAGCAGCGCTGTAACTGCCGGCGCTGTAGCTTTCCCAGTGTAGACGTGACCTAAGGCTCTGATCCTACCAAGACTTACACACATTTAACATTAAACATGAGCAGTCCCACTGAGTTCCTGATTAAGTATATGCATAACTTATGCAGTGTTCATTGCCAACTCTCACAATTTTATCACAAGTCTCATGATATGTGGGGGGGTTCAAAGCCCAGCTCTGGGAGCCATTTCATTTCAGAAGATTCTCAGCTTTCATTTAAAAAAAGTAAATTTCTAGCCCTCGCAGTTATGGAGAAAAGTCTGGATGACCCTAAAGGCATAAAATCCAGAAGGCAAAGAAAAAAATCCCCCAATTTTTACAATCCTATGATTTTTAAACCAGTCTCCAGATTTTGGGGGCCTCACTCATGCTTTCTGAATGCTTGGGATTAACAGTACAGTATAAGTGTTTGAAAGTTCTGGGCCTAAAACAGACACAATGCAGCAAGAGATAATAAACAGAGGGCGGGCCATTCATGGCTGAGGATAGGTCAATGGCCTGTTCCAGCAGTTCCTATGCCTAATGTCAGGTTTCAGAGTAGCAGCCGTGTTAGTCTGTATCCGCAAT
>NW_020679954.1:0-1297 GCF_002925995.2 Terrapene triunguis | reverse complement strand
ATTTAGTATATGTACACAATTATTTATATATAATATAATGATATTTAGATATCTATCTATCTATATGTCTGTATACCTATATCTAAAATTCCCACAGTAAGTTAATAACTTAGTGCAAGTTGATAACTTTATTGGTTAATAACATAATAAACACATCCTGATTGGTTAATAACTTGGATGGGTTCGTAATTAAATCACACCAGGTGCTGCAAAGGGTGGCAGGAGACACATTAGAAAGCCCCTTGCGGCTGGAGAGCCACAGTCTGGGTGTCGCTGGTTTAACCCAATCTCTGTTGGAGACCAGAGCGAGACCGGATGTGGAGGGTGGATTCTCTCACATCCTCAGCTGTGGGGTTCTGTGAAGCAGCCCCGGCTAGTCATGCTCAGAGACAGGATATTGGGCTAAACTAACTTGACTTGAACCTCGCTGGGATTTCCTGAGCTCCGGAGGGGGAAATGCAGTGCTGTGTGCTGTAGCTAGTACCAAGAAGGGTTGTGTGATGGCTGCTGGGAACGAGACCTGATTTCCCTTGGGGGAGCCGTGAGATGGGATCTCTGTGTGTCTGTGTTACAAGGAGCTGAGTTACGAGACAAGGAATTTTCCCTACCCCCTTTCCACCTCCTAAACCCCTTGTGCCCAGTGTCTCACCCCGCTTCTAATGGAGACGTGAGTGTGACAGGGCCCCGAGTGACTCTAGACAATCCGCTTCCCCTTTTTGTACCAGCCCCGCTTTGCTCTGTGTCCCTGTGTGTCTCTGGCACAGTAATACGTGGCAGTGTCTGCAGCCACGAGGGAGGCTAGCTGCAGGGAGAACTGGTTCTTGGAGGTGTCCGAAGAGATGGTGGTCCGGCTTTGGAGAGACGCGGCAAACCACTTTCTCCCGTCGTGTGGGTATATACGTGCTACCCACTCCAGCCCTTTCCCGGGGGGCTGCCGGACCCAGTTCCACACGTAGCTGCTGCTAGTGATAGAGACCCCGGAGACAGCGCAGGTCAGTGTGAGAGTCTGTCCAGGCTTCACGACGCCCAGGCCGGACTCAACCAGCTGCACCTGAGAGAGGACACCTGGGAAGAGGAAAACAGGTTATGGAAGTAATTAGTCAGGCAATGAATCTGTGGCACTGTCCCTAATTTCCCCGCTCTCTAAAACACACTCACAGGTAGGGGCCGATAACAGGGTAAGGAAAAGCCACAGAGATTTCATTCTAGTTTTCATAAAAGAAGGGAAACGCCTCAGCGAACAGGACGGGCAGTTCTGTGTCTGGGGAGAAGCTGAGACTCCCCGACTCAGGGGGTT
>NW_020679953.1:0-1954 GCF_002925995.2 Terrapene triunguis | reverse complement strand
GGGAGCTGGTGTTTAAATGAGTGGGGGGCGGGGGGACTGGTGAGTGGGGTCTGCCCCTGTTAGCCAAGACCAAGCTTGGGCACTTGCTGGGCTAGACCCTGTCTCGTGTTTGCTGCCTTGCCGGTGCTTGTATGAGCTAGCTACATTTCCCCATAGCAGACATGGCCCAAAATCCGTCTCTTCCCCCGGGCTTCCTGGTCTAGGGATCTGCTGGATCGAAATGATTCTGTGAAATCTCAGAGTGGCCCGCCCGTGTTGCTGTTGGCCCACTTGTGCCAGTGTGCAGTGCTCACTCTTTGCATGTCTGGTAACGCTCAGAAAAAAGGAACTCTGCCTACCTGAGCAGCAAGATTTCTCCCCCTTGACCAAGCACTTGTTCTTTAGCCTTCCCAGAAAGCAAGGCGTGCCGAATAAGTATAAGAGAGACAGAGGGTCCCCCACAGTGATTGACCCAGAATTATCTGTAGGGGAATGGGAAACAAACACAACGCTTTGTCCTCCAGTGGATCAGATTTCACAGAGAGAATGTTCTCCCCAAACAACTAGGGTGGCTGCAGTACCTCAGGAACATGTGGGGTGAGCTCACTGGTTGGGCCCAAAGCAGATCAGCAGTGGTCAGATACTAAGTGCTGCTTTGCTAAGTCTTAGAAGAATCAAGTCAAACTCTTCTTTCTGAGTGAGCTGCCCTGAGCTGGAGAGTGGCTGTCCTTGGGGAATATCCGCTCCACTTTCCCTAGTACTGGGCGGGGTGCTTGACTAGAGGTGGTATGTGAACTTTGTCATGGTTTCCAGGTACTAGAATTGCATCCCATCATGTCTGAAGGAGAAGCCAAGCAGGTTCCCAGCAGTGGTTCAGACACAAAGCCAGAATCCACATCTTCTGGGCCAGGAATGACCTCTGTGTCTCCACCAGTGACTTCTGCAGCTCCGGCAGCACCCCAGGAGGAGGAGGAAGAGGAGGAGAGTGAAGATGAGTCTGAAATCCTTGAAGAATCTCCTTGTGGACGGTGGCAAAAGAGACGTGAAGAGGTCAGTGCCCAGCAAATGAGCAAGGGGCAGGGAACTTGTAATGTTGTGAAGGCCAAGACTGAAACAGGGTTCAAAAAAGAACTAGATAAGTTCATGGAGGACAGGTCCATCAATGGCTATTATCCAGGATGGGCAGGGATGGTGTCCCTAGCCTCTGTTTGCCAGAAGCTGGGAGTGGGTGATGGGATGGATCACTAGATGATTACCTGTTCTGTTCATTCCCTTTGCGGCACCTGGCATTGGCCACTGTTGGAAGTCAGGATATTGGGCTAGATGGACCTTTGGTCTAACCCAGTATGGCCGTTCTTATGTTATGTTCTAATGGCCTTTATTGGGGGGGGTGGAACACGGAAAATAGGGGATGTGATGAGGATCGGAGGTGGGGGCCTATGTGAGCTGGTGAAATTCTGTACTTTCTTTTGAGTATAGCCAGTGTTTGGGGCTGGTGCAGAGTTACAATTCCCCAGGAAGAAGAATGGTGGTATGAGGAACTGCTAGACGGCTAGATGTGAACTAATCTGAGTAGCCCAGGGCATCTTGTCCTGTGGTTGTCATTTGACGACCTCAGAGTGAGCAGGACAGATTGGTGCCATCAGTTCTTTTTATTAGTGAGTGGTCCAGTCATAGAACCTGGTTCCCTTCCTGAGCTGAACTGTTCCCTACCTCTCTCAAAGTAGCTTTCTCCTGTTGGTTCCTTTGCATCGTTCTCTCCCTCACCCGTAGTCATTTCCAGATGGTAGTTTGCTTTACCCCTGTTTGTGTAAGAGAGTGAGACAACATACTGAATGTACCTGAGCGCTACCGAATAGTACTCCATGTGGTGGTGGAGTTATCTCCTACCTAATCCCCTTTGGACGGTGGCAAAAGAGAGAAATTCACAAGCCCCATTTGAAAATGATTTTCTTCAGTCTCTGGAATATCGAGT
>NW_020679952.1:0-1552 GCF_002925995.2 Terrapene triunguis | reverse complement strand
TTTGCTCCCCCAGGTATTAATACATACTCTGGGTTAATTAATAAGTCAAAAGTGATTTTATTAAATACAGAAAGTAGGATTTAAGTGGTTCCAAGTATTAACAGACAGAACAAAGTAAGTCACCGAGCAAAATAAAATAAAATGCACAAATCTATGTCTAATCAGACTAAATACAGATAAGATCCTCACCAGTTCCAGCATGCTCCCTTTTAAAGACTAATCTCCTTTTAGCCTGGGTCCAGCAATCACTCACACCCCCTCTAGTTACTGTCCTTTGTTCCAGTTTCCTTCAAGTATCCTGGGGGGTGGAGAGG
Organism: Terrapene triunguis; assembly: GCF_002925995.2. NCBI lineage: Eukaryota > Metazoa > Chordata > Testudines > Emydidae > Terrapene > Terrapene triunguis. The sequence continues at coordinate 1,238 of NW_020679952.1, read as the reverse complement.
CTCCTTCTTTAGCCAGCTGAAGACAAAATGGAGGGGTCTCCCAAGGGTTTAAATAGACTTTCTCTTGTGGGTGGAGACCCCCTCCTCACCCTGTGTAGAATCCAGGAACAACATGGAGATTCGGAATCACATGGGCAAGTCACATGCTCATGCATGACTCAGGACTTGCAGGTAGCAGCCATTACCCACATACTACTTTGAACGTCCTCAGGTAGACTTCTTATGTGGATTGGAGTCTTCCAAGCTCTTTTGTCTGTTAAGTGCTTCCTGATTGAGCACTTAATTTGCATATTCCTTTCCCAAGAAGTGACCAAATGTTCTAACTAAGGCTACTTAGAAATCAAGCAATTATACAGCCAATGTTCATAACTTTGAACACACAAATGGTGCCTGCATACAACTAGGATGAACATAACCAGTAGATCATAACCTTTACATAGATATGTTACATGGCATATGTAGCAAAACCCTATTCCAGTTATATCATACATACATTTATGAGCACCCCCCCATAAAGCCTTATGGGGTACACTGTCACAAATGATACCCCAGTCCCAGGTGGCACCCCAGGGGGAACCTGTCACCCCCTCCAGCAGCATGACGGCTCCCGGACCCTCCATGAAGCAGCACCTTCTATTCTGCTTCTTGTCTGTCTGATGAAAAGAAGGGCAAGATTTTGAAATGCTCCTCAGTAAAGTGAGCGAAGGCAGGAGAGCTGGGCTCTGATCAGCAGCTGAACACAGGAATGGGTGCTTCTTGATGGTTCCGTCATTTTTTGAATACAGACATTGTGATGATTGGCTTATTGGCCCAGGTGCACTCGAACGGCTACGTGCACTTTGGGGGTCACTGCTTATTATTACTGAGCACCCAGAGTGTAAGCTCTTTGCGCTGTGTTTATACAGCACCTGGCGTCATGCAGTCCTGGTTCATGACTAAGGCTACTAGGAGTCCAGGTTCAAAGCAGAAAAATCAACAGATGCTTTATTAAGAGAGACTAACTGAACGGCATGAGTGGGCGGTCCAGAGAATGCAGCTATAACAAGCCGAGACCAGTTTTCAAACAGCTCCACCCCCATCACTTCCTCACAAGAATATATAGTTACATGCATTGCATCATCAGGTCAAAATGTCACTGCCTGATCCTGAAGGAAGGGGCTGGTTTCCTAGCAAGTCTGCAGAGAAGTTTATACTGCAGCTACCTGGCAGGATTACAGAGCCACAGGTCTGATTCAAAT
>NW_020679951.1:0-7772 GCF_002925995.2 Terrapene triunguis | reverse complement strand
TGGACTCGATGACCTCTCGAGGTCCCTTCCAGTCCTAGAATCTATAACTGGGGTCACATGGGTACAGCAGGCCTATAGCACCTATGACTCTCTTCCTCAAGCATCTGTGGAGGATCCTAGTCTTGCCCATTGCATCCACTTAATCCTAGCAATGCTTCTGCCTGGGGCACTGCTGGCAAGCAGAGGGCTCTGAACCTCGTGTCCCATGTTCACAAGACAGAGCTGCCTACCCGAGCCCTTCGAAAAGCACACGAGTGTGGACTCATCTGCTGCTTTGCACTGCCCAGGGGGCGGGACCATCGCATTTTCCATTCCCTGGCCTGCGGGCTAGATGGCAGGCCTGTTTCCTCAGGAGTGGTTCAGGGACCCATCCTCTCGCTCTCTCTCTCCTACATGCCCCAACTCGCGACGCCAAGGCACCCGAGCTGAACCGTCTTCAAGTTTCCCCATCTGCCCCTCCAACTCTGTGCTTCCCATTTCTGCCCTCCGCCACCCATTCTTGGCCCCGCCATTTCTACTTCCCCCGACCTTCCTATCTGCCCCCACCTTCTTACTCCCACTTTTTGCCCCACCTCAGTTTCCCTCCATTTCTCTGGCCTTCTTTTCACCTGCCTCCCAGCCCCAACAAGGGGGTAACCATTTCACTACAAGGCGGGAGAAGGGGCTCAGGGCTGCTGATCTTCCCCGTGGCAAATTGCTCTCTGCGGGGAAGTGCAAGAAGTCCTACTGCTACCCCCCTCCCTCACATCACCTTCATCCTCACTGCCTTCTCCCTGTCCTTTATCTCTCTGTGAGCTCATCCCCTTCCAGCACAACCCACCCAAACCTTTAAAGTTATTGGTGGCCCTACCTTGCCATTTGCCACTGGTCGCACTGCTTGGCATCTAGCCTTCTCCCCAGCTCGTGCCATGTGCCTGTTCCGATGGCTAGCTCTTTCTGTGCTGTGTGTGTGTGCAGAGCCCAGTGCAGTGGGGACCTATCAGGGCTGATTCCCCACTCTGGCACTTCGAGTGCAGAAGGTGGGGGCTCGCAAAGATTCTAAAAATCAATACTGGCCACTCCAGGCTTGTATTAAACTTCCAAGGTTACAGCTTCTCTCTGACCTTAGGTGGGTGGATGCTGCCACCACCCAAGTGCAAACAAACCCACACCCTTTTGAACCCAGGAAGGCGCACCTGGGAATTCCTCCCTGTGGGGTACCCTCAAGCCCTTTCATACACCCTCCCCCCCACCAAGGAATTGCTGAGAAAGAAAACAAAGGAAATCAGCTGTTGCCACCAGCATGTGATCAATGGCTCCATGTCTAGTTGGCAGCCGGTATCAAGCGGAGTGCCCCAAGGGTCGGTCCTGGGGCCAGTTTTGTTCAATATCTTCATTACTGATCTGGAGGATGGAGTGGACTGCACCCTCAGCAAGTTTGCAGATGACACTAAACTGGGAGGAGTGGTAGATCCGCTGGAGGGTAGGGATAGGATACAGAGGGACCTAGACAAATTAGAGGATTGGGACAAAAGAAATTTGATGAGGTTCAACAAGGACAAGTGCAGAGTCCTGCACTTAGGACAGAAGAATCCCATGCACTGCTACAGATTAGGGACTGAATGGCTAGGCAGCAGTTCTGCAGAAAAAGACCTAGGGGTTACAAAAAGACCAGGAGTACTTGTGGCACCTTAGAGACTAACACATTTATTTGAGCAAAAGCTTTCATGGACTACAGCCCACTTCATCGGATGCATAGAATGGAACACACAGAAAGAAGATATTTATACATACAGAGAACATGAAAAAGTGGAAGTAGCCATACCAACTTCAAAGTTTTTTTTTCTCCTGCTGATGATAGCTCGTCTCAATTGACTGGCCTCTTACAGTTTGCATGACAATTACTGATAACAAACGAGGCAGCTACACACTGCCATGGGAACAGACACTCTGGGTCACATCCAAAGCTGATGGCCTGGGAGCCCCACGTTGGCAGGTCACTGCGCAAGGGCCTTCTCGCACCAGCTGGGCCTTGCTTCTCTGCTGCATTACCCCAGTGTAATGCCAGTGACATCAGTCCCACTTGCACAGGGGGGAAAGCATTGCCTGACAAGGCTGTATCTCCTCCTGCACTATGGTAGCCCATGCCACCTTGCTCCCCTGCGTGGGCACATGAGGCGGGTTGCTGTTGTGCCCTGTCTTTGTGCTGTGCTTTGGCTGTTTGTCTTTTAGATTCAGGGTGAAACGTTACCAGTAAGAGTGGATGTTTTCGTATTGGCAGGAAAGGGCCACCTGAGGCTGTTTGTAGCTGCGCCATGGTGAACCTTGTTTGTAAAAGCACTAAAAAGAGGGAATTATTCAGGGACAAAAATGTTCGGTGGCTTTCCATCTCCCTTGCAGCCCCTTTATTTCCAATCCATTAAGTCCAAAAGTGTCACAACAGTTTAAGCGACAATTGGCTGGCTTCCAAACCCACTGCTCATTGTGCCGTGTCAGCTGGAGCAGGGTAGTACAGCGCATGGGAAGCGAGATTTCGGAGGAGTCACTAACTTGCTTTACTTGCTTTTCTTTTTTACAAAGGTCCTTTCAGAAACTCTCCCAAGAGAGAAATAGCAAAATCTCTTCTGAAGCGATTCATCAGGTAAGCACAGACAGAAGTGTCAATGCGCCCAGATAACTGTACTTACCAATTGTGCCAGTAGTTGACACTACAGCACAGTGTAAATGTCTCTGTGCTGTCTTCCAGGTCCCTGGTGTATCAGAGTCTTCAAGTATGGAGAAACCGCTTTGGCTTAGAGACATGTATCTCCCACTGCATTCTATACGTAAAAAATCCATGGCCCAGAAATTATATGACAGAGAGTCTTCGGATGAGGAAGAAATTTTCAACAGGGCTGATGTAAGGTAAATCAGGGAATATTAGCAATGCCTAGCGTTATCACTGCGTTTCCTCTTGAGCTCCTGCTTTGGGGCCACATCATCCCCCACCCATGCAGGGACTAGGAGGCTCTGGGACTTCCCCTTTGCTCACTTGCCATCAGATCATCCCTGAAGATGTCCCATGATGCACTGGGAGAGTGCCCATCTTGGGTCAGCTCCATAGGGTAATGGCAGTTGCCTTTGCCCATCCTCAAAGCCATATTGCAGTGCCCCTCTCCACATGTGATCCAGAGCCCCCATGGGCTTGAAGAGAGAACACGACACAGAACTGCCATCTCCTCAGGCCAACCTTTCATGCTCCTCATCAACCCCATGTGGTGGGACCAGAAGCGTCCCTGAGATCAGAGAAAAGGGAAGAGCATAATGCCGAGCTGCTGCTGGTGCTCCTCCCCTCTGCTCATGTGAGTGGGGACAGAGCACAGGGGCTTTAGTCCTTTTCAGAGGATAACCCATTTTCATCTAAAGGTTGCCATTACAACTGGCTCGTTGCCATGGCGCTCAGCTTCCATCTCCACTTCTCAGTAAACAGATAAGGGTTTTCATGGGACTTTCTCTTCTACAAAGATGAGAACAAGCCACTGAGCTGCTAGATGTATATGAGCAGTTGTTCAGTTACACCTGCTTTCGGCTGGCTAGGGCAGAGGCCTGCGAGATCTCTTGTTTACTCTCAATGGTGTACACAACTTGAGCTGTAGCTCTGATCCAGCAAAGCCCTTACGCAGCACTGCTGAGGGGAGCTGAACAGTTTCTAGTCTCCCGTAGTGGCAGCACCATGTCATACTCTGATATTTAGGTAATAGAAGGAAGAAAATATTGCTGTGTATTAAATGAAAATCCAGCTTTTCTTGTAGCTAGACAGAAACTTCTTTAATCTTTCCATGTTTGTCTTTTTCTATTTAGAAGACAATATGAGTGGTCGTCCAGCAAAGAAAGCTACTAACTTGTACTTTTGTGAATACTGCTGTATATCAAGAGTACTGTATAAAGTTATAATGTTGCTCTATGTTACATAGATAAAACGGGAAGCCATCCCTTCTGTCGCCTTCGGAACTGATGATTAAAATGCATACTTTTTCACAGAACAAGTGTGGGCTTAGTGCTAACCCTGCGAGCTGGGAGGGTCCCAGAGCTTGGGCTCCAGCCTGAACAAAGTCAACACAGCAATGAAACAGCTCTGTGAGCCCGAGTTGGCTGATGTGGGTCAGCCGCGGATTTTTCTTCCCTGTGTAGACATACCCTATGTGTCCCCCATCCCCCCCTTTTCCCCATACCAGGGTCCTGCATTCTCTTCCTCCATGCCAGAGCTCTGTGTACTGCCCCATTCCCCCTATGCCAGGGGCTCTGTGTGCCCCCCTACCAGGGTCACCCCTTCTCTCCCCCCATGCCAAAGACTCTGTGTGCTCCCCCATTCTCCCTTCCCCCCTACCAGGGTCTCCCTTTCTTCCCCCCCATGCCAGAGGCTCTCTGTATCCCCCTTCCCTGCCAGGCCTTTCCATTCCCCACTTCTCCCTCACCATTATTATTTCTTTTCTTCCTGCCTGGGAGATGAATTATTTAAGGTGTCACCACTTTTAACCCTACTGTGACAACTGAGATGGGGGGGCTCGGTTATGCTGGAAGGTGTTAATGGCTGCCATCAACCAGTTCTTTGATCTGTAGTGAATTACAGCCCTGGCTAAAGGCAATGGGTCTGCTAATCCACTGCCAGGGGCCCCAAGCGTCTCCCCTTTCCCTCTGCTGTTTTCTAATTGTCACCAAAATGAATAGGGTTCTGCCCATAGATACCCTGAAATATTGGAGTTGATCCTATGCTGCGTTCAAATGTGATTGTATTACGTCCAAACAGACAGAGAAATGCCATCAAATTGAGCACAGGCCTTGCTTCCGTCAGCCAGCTAGAGAGAGCAGGTTCATTAATCCATTAGTGATGACTGAAATGTCTGGGAGGCTGCACTGGCTTGAAATTGGTCATTCACAAGAAGAAAGGTCTGGCCAAGAAGAAGAGAGGTCTGGCTAAGCTGAGATTGTTGGAGGCCCGGTCAAAACAGGTGTTTTGAGGAAACACTTACAAAGGGCAATTTAGAAACTAAGATCCTATAAAACTCCCTTAGCCTGGCTGTTGGTTCTCTACTGCTGCATAGTAGCATTGTAGTGCCAGAGGCCTCACAAGCATTAATGGATTGCTCGTCCCAAGGGCGGGAAGGTAACGTCGGTACAGAGGGGGAGCTAGGGCTCGAGACATGAAATGATTTCCCCAACGTAACACAAGAAGCCTGTGATGAAGCTGGGAACTGGACCCAGATCTCCTGTGTCCGTCACCACAAGGCAACACTTTCCTCCATGGAGCCCTTGCTGTTAAGGGGGGAATTAGCTAATGAACCTTACCGACCCAATCCTGATTGCTTTGGAAAAGCCATGGAGAATTCAATCCCTAGGAATGAGACCGAGGAACTGTACGGGGCCCGGCCCTGCCCCAGTGCACGGGGAAGGGAGCACAGTGCACTTGTGGTTGGGGGCACAGGCGCTCTATTAAACTATCCTGCCAGTAGCTCCAGCCTCTTCTGATGGGGGCAGGAAAATACCTCTGCACTCCCCACCTCTGTCCTAGGCCGCTAACCTGAGCGTATGCTGTGCTCTGTGAAAGGGAAGCAGAGCTCCTATCCCAGCATGCGATCCCCCCAGCCCATGGCATTCCTCTGGAGGACCTGCCGCTGTGCTGCCCCTTCTTACACGCCCATCCCCTATACACAGGGGCTTACTAGCCATGAGAGAACAGGGCTTGAGTCTCTCCTAGCACAGGGCTTGCAAATAGTGCCTCCATGTGACAGTGGAGGGAGTGAACACGCTCAGCCCCTGGGACAAGCAGACAGTTTGCAGGGGCTCAGCCTTGGAAGGGCAGCTTTAAAGTAGGAGCCCTCGCAGGGGATATGCTCCCTGGCCAGGCTCATGCCCTTTGAGCACTGCGTTGGCTAACTCCGAGGCCTGCCCATGAAGCAGGAGTTATGGCACCATGTGTCACTGCATGGAGATGTTCCAGGCAGATGTTCTGGGATGCACCGTGACCAGGGCTGAATGGAGTCCCAACCCTATAACATTCAAGGCTAATGGAGCAAGCAGCTGGGGGGGTTAAACAAGGTGAGTGACTGATAGGTGCCATCTCTAGGTTTTACTGCAACCATATGGTGACACTTTTTGGGATTACCCTAGGTGTCATGGGTGTATCACCACCACCTGCTCACAGCAGGAATGAGCCTGGTCTCTACCCCCTGGGGAGACCCTCCCCAACTACCGCCTGCTGGAAACACAAGCCCCACCCTCTCCCAATGCCGGCTACACGTACCACTTTGCTACAGTCGAGTGCCCAGTCCCTTAGCTACTGGACACCTGCAATGTACACCGATCCGCTGGCTCCATGGAAGCAGTGCACCCCAGCTCACTGGTTTCACTTCACTTTAACACTCTTTAGCACAAGGCCGGTAGACACGTCTACAGAAAAAAACAAACTGAACTTTATTTTACAGTGTGGGGTTGAGATTCAAATAAAAGCAAATGTAAGGGTTTGGAAGGTGTAGTTACAGGTGAAAGCAAAACATACCATGCAATCTATAGCCTATACTTATTAAAAAGTTACTTTCCTGTCTAATAAGGTCTCTCTCTCACCCAATGGTCAGTCCTGGTTCAGTCTAGAATGCTGGCATCTACCTTTCATAAGACACTGCCACTGGCAGAGTTTCTCCTCAGTAACGGATAATAATCTGTGTTCTTTCTTCATCTCTTATACAATTACAGACCACTGTCTCTTACCCAGCCAGAGGTCCCTGTTTCAGAGACTTTTCTTGGGGTTCTTTTGTCTTTATAAATCCTCAAGCCTACACCTGGTTCAGATAGCAAACATGGCTGGCTCCATGGATGTCCATTCTTCTCAGCGTTGATTGAGTTAGCCCTGAGACCGCACCTTGCCTCTGGTGACAAGTCTCACTTTAATAGTTTTGAAACCTAATATTCTATATTTTACATATTACTTAAATTATTTCCCATCAAAACCTCTCCCAATAACCACAACAATCAGCTCGTTCTTTGCTTTTGACAGAGCTACCATGGCCCCCTTTGGTGAAATACTGAGCAGATGGTTGGTCGCACACGGGACCATACCTGCCTGGGCACGTCTGCGTCACACATACCAATAGCTTCAGGGACAAGCAGTGACATTGGGTTTGACAACTGGCTGAACAACCACAACAAAGGGGAATGCGAAATGGCAATTTACTAAATAAAAATGTGGATGGAAAAGCCCCAGTTGATCACCACACCATTGTTAGTGCCGCTAGTTTTGAGTGCCCCCAAGACTGGATTTCCAACTTAAGTCACCTCCTCTGATTTTTCAAAGTAATTTAACATTTTGTGTAGTCCTTTCTATGGCAAAGCACAATGTTCGGGGCTGGGTCTCTCCCCCAGCCCTACCTTCTGCCCCCACGCGCCTCCCCCGGAGCGTCCCCCACCCCACCTCACCTCACCCCACCACCACCGGCAGCGCAGCGGGGCTAAAGCGGCTTCCTGCCCGCCCTCGCTGTATGCGGCATGTCACTCCCGGAAGCAGCTGGCACGCCCTAAGGTGTCTCTGCGTGCTGCCCCCGCCCCGAGCGCCAACTCTGCCATTGGAACTGTGGCCAATGGGAGCAGCAGGGGCAATGCCTGCAGGCAGTGGCACGCGGAGACTCTCTGCAACTCCCGCCTAGGAGACACAGCCAGAGGGGTGTGCGGGTCGCTTTCGGGACCTGCCCTAGGTAAGTGCCGCGCCCCTCACCCCCTCCTGCACCCCAGCCCGAGCCCAGAGCCTGCACCCCACACCCAAA
>NW_020679950.1:0-10061 GCF_002925995.2 Terrapene triunguis | reverse complement strand
TTTTAAAACCCAGGTGCCCTGATTAGCCTGCCTTAATTGATTCTAGCAGCTTCTTCTTAATTGGCTCCAGGTATCCTAATTAGCCTGCCTGCCTTAACTGGTTCCAGCAGGTTCCTGATTACTCTAGTACAGCTCCTGCTCTTGTCACTCAGGGAACAGAAAACTACTCATCCAGTGACCAGTATATTTGCCCTCTCCCAGACTCCTGTACCCCACTGGTCTGGGTCTGTCACAACATGTAAAGGTAATTTGAAAACTGGATAAGGACAGCATGAACTTTATGGTCCCCAGTATAGCATTAATTATGGTCCATCGGTATCCTGACACATCTCTTTTTGGGGTAGTCTTATACCACATTTGCTGACTGGATACTGTTATATATTTTTGTGAGGCATTAACATCAAGGGCATAGGAAGGGGCATATTGCAATAGGGTACAGGTTACATTATTGGTCACGGGGATTATTTGAGTACAGGTAAAATTCCTAGTGACAGAGCAGAGTCTTTGGGTATATATCTGACCATCTGCTAATTGGGTGATTAAATAAAAAAAGGGACTCTTTCCAGTTAAGGTCTTACAAATTCCAGGAATGGCCATCATATCTACCCCTCTATAAAATCCAATAATTTCAAGTTCCGATTTTCGGGGTTCTTTGGTAGTGTTGTCATACATTTCTATTTCCACCATTCCATTTGTTTTCCATTCAATGGTTCGTTCATAAAACCTATTTCAAACGTTAAAGAATAGCTTTCTTGAACAAAATTCTAACAAATCACTGAGATGGGAGGGTGTTGGCCAGTGGATTTCAGTAGACTGCACAGGCCTATTTGTGTTTGGATAAACCACAGGGGCGGTGGCTATGGTGGGAGGAATGCTTGGGGCAACAAGGTGTTTTTGGTATTCGTCATCCGGAAGCCAATTAGGGAGGGCAGTACATGCTGACGGTACTTGTCCAAAAACACAGGGCGCAGCCTGTGGAATAAACCCCAAGACCCAATTAATATCACATTCCCAAGAATGGCTCCCACAAGTTCCCCCCTGCCAATGTATAATACTTAGTTTTTTATACCAGGGCCAATTCTTAATGTCTTTTATAGTCAGGAATTCCTGGACTTTGGTGGTTTCAGTGGAGCGAGTGTTCCTTCTTCTTTCTTGGAACAGCCGTGGTTTAGCATTATGCAGGGGAGAGGTTACTAGCACATCACCCTGTAATGGTTTGGTTCTTCTAGCAAAGTCCAAATGCATAGTAGGTCTGTCAGTGGACAAGAGATAGATTACTAGCACTTCACCTTGTCCTTTTCTCCTGCTGTCCAGAAGAAACAGCAGCACCTGAAGGAGAGACAGCCGATCATCAGTCGGAGAATCATCTTAAGGTGGAGGGGCCTTTTTGCAGTGCAAAGCATGGGTCTAGGCAGTCACTTCTTGGTACTTCACAGTGTTGGTAGTTAACAGGACTTGGGATGGGCCTTTCCAGCGCGGGGCCAGGGCAGTCTTTTGCTGTTGGACCTTTATATAGATTCAGTCTCCTGGTTCCAGCAAATGGCAGGGTTGCTCAGGATCCTTGGGTGTATTTTTTTCACCTATATTTAAAAAACCTAACACATTTCGTTAGTGCCTGGCGATAATCAAGAATTGTGTCATCCATTAAATGAATGTTCATCTGAGCCAGGGCCAGTGGGAGCGCAGCAGGTAGTTGTATCGGGTGCCCTGTTAGAATCTCATGAGGGCTGAGTCCAGTCTTTCGATTGGGAGTGGCCTTCAAAGGGCATTTGGCCATACTGGATCTGTAAAGCTGCACATAACTCTTTTATAATCAGTCCAGATATGCCAGATTGTGATACAAAATCCTTAAGCAAAAGTTTTAAAACAATTTTTGGCATTTGCCTTTTTACAAGGAAATACATTACTAAAACTAACACATACTTACAATTGCAACATTTAAACATTTGAATAAAATCAATCTGAATATTTACTAAAGGTCCCCAGGGTGGGGGATGCGCTGCCTGACTAACTTTGACAGCTTTACCGACATTATGTTGCTGGCAGTAGTGCTGAGCCACAGAGGAAAAGTCTTACTTAACTGCAGCAATCAACCCCCCCTTTGCTCACACGTGCCATCCGGTGATGCATGCGAGCAAATAGGGCCAGAGCACCTGAGGCGCAACAAGGCGGCCGTCTGGGGAGCGCCAAAGGTGATCAGGGTGTAAGATGTACTCAGCAATCACTTCAAAAACAATTTGCAGCTTTTCAGTTGGTATCAGATTTTCCTATTTTTTTTTCTGAAAGACAAAGAGAACATATTTCTATCCCCTTGGGGTTGGCAGATTATTGCTTAAAATATTTCTTTCCTTATAAATACCCTTGCTGATTACAGGCAAAACTGAGGAATTACTCAAATTACTCCCCATAATTTCCTGTATTTGTTTTATAGGCAGGTCAGGTTTTAATGGCTTCTATCTTTTAACTTCTGCTTTCAAACACACATTGATTTGAAAAGGAAAACACAATCCACTTTGGCTCCACTTTGGCAAAGTGACCATTGATTACACAGAGCCACCTTAAGGCTTAGTGTGGGGCACTGATTGCCGCTTTTATTTGCTATTTGTTACCAAAACAGATTTAAAATCTTTTTCCATTCTCCTGGCTTTGTCTGCCCTGCTGCAGCCACAACTTTGGTCTTTATTTAAAATAATTTAATCTTATAAAGCATTAAGTCACCTTAAGGATTAAATGCTAAATACCAAAATTAAACAATACTAGTTTCTTTTGTTTGGCAAAAGTATTTTTCGGTTTTATAACCCTAAAACAACACCAATTCATCTTAAACCTATTAAACAAAGATTATACACACCAGGAGTGTTTTTTAGCAAATTCGACTAACTTTTTCATAGTCAAATGATTTCACTTAAATAACCTCTTGCCTGGATTATTTACAGACATTCCTAAAGGAATGGCTGCAAAGAAACCAAGAATTTTTCTTTTATAACATTTTCTTTTAACATTTATACAAAGTTTTACTGCTTAATTCCCTCCAGTAACTGCAGAGTTAACTTCTCACTTCGTTTCTTTCAACTTTCTCAAACTGTGGTTGCCTGCTTGTCTAGGCCCGATCCTTTTTCTTGTTGCATTATTTCTTTTCATGGGCACAGGCAATGTTTCACTACCAATTTAGCAAAGAGGGTGGGTTTTTTTTGACTAATCCCCCTTTTATTTATTTATACACACCTATTTACATACACACATTACATCTAGATGCATCTTATTTAATAATAAACTTAATTCTTTATGTCTGGACTTAATACAATCTTTTCTTGAGGCGATAACAACCCCTCAGCACCGGTGCATTATAAGAAAGAATAGTAACAGAGCTAGGGACAACGGGAAAGGAAGGAAGAACAACAGCATGAACAGCACGATAAAATGGGGGAGTCACGCTTACTGACCATAGGAATAATGACTTCTTATTAAATTAAGGAGATAACAGATTGGATTCTTCCTTGGCTTGTTTTGATAGAGGGTACTGCTGCACCTTGAGAAGGGGTCTTGCTGGGTTTAGACGAATCTTAACAGGTTGGGCAGACCCAATGCACCCAACCTGGTTGGCGTGATCGGCTCATAAGGCCCACAAGGAGGGAGAGACTTTAACCAGCAGTTCCTGTTGCAACGAGGAAGGGCTGGGGTCGGTCTCCTCCTTTAGTGTGTCTTTCTGCAAAACTGCCAGGACCTCATTCTGAGCGAGATCAGGCATATCCAAATACACACCATCTGGGGTACAGCAGATTATACAATTTAATTTACACAGCAAGTCTTTTCCCAAAAGATTAACCGGTGAACAAGGACTGAGGAGGAAAACATGATAGTTAGATAGAGGACTGACAGAAATGGTCAGAGGTGAAGAGACGGGGTGGGGCACAAAAATGTTGCCCACCCCTACCGCTTGTGGAGCGGCCAGGGCGGTAGGGACATTCCCTTTTCCAATGGCCCATCTGTTCACAATAGTGACACGCGCCATCACTGGGTCCCCGGGAGGTGGACGGTGGGGACCTTGGTTTTGCCTTTTCCCTCTCCCCAGCAATGGGCGGCTATTGCGGGGTCCCTGCATGTCCTGGAGCTGGAGGGTCATTAACTTAGTTTCAATGTGGTGGTGATAGTGTTGGGTAGCTGCTAAAATTTCATTTAGATTCTTTTCTTTACTTTGTTTACAGGTGCTAATTTTGGCCCAATCTGCTTTCTTTGGGCAGACTGTGAGAACTGCTTTCCACAGCCTGTTTATAATCCTATTTGTTGTGTCCTGGTCGTGGCCAGGGTCCTCCATGGGCTACCGGGCTGCCTGATAAAGGCGATTTAATGTTTTCCTGGGCAGGACTCCCTCCAGGAGTTGGTTTAAGTCTGCTCAGGTAGGGTTGTATCAGTGCATGACAGTTTTTAATTCTCCTTGGAATTTAAAAGGGTCTTCTTTTATTTTCGGAAAATTTTTAAATTAAGTTATACAATTCAGTGGGAGACCAAGGTGCATGCACAGACACCAAGGTCTCCTGACCCGAAGCACCAATGCCCGGGAATTGGTGCAAGGGGAACATTTCCTCAGTACGGGGAGACACTGTCTGAGGGGTACATGTAAGGGCTTTTGATACTTAAGGCACTTAATATTTCTTGCCCTTGGGGCCTGTGGGGGCTGGGCAGCAGCTCCCTGCCTAGTTCCATCTGGGCGAGGTGCTCCAGCAGCTGCTTGCATAGGCTGTGCTGGAGCAGCAAACTGCCTGCGTTCTAGAAACATGTCTATAAGATCGTCAGGAGGTGCGGAGGGAATACTCCATCCTGAATGGGTCTAGATGGGTAGAGGGATATCTGCTGGCCAGCGGGGTTATGAGAAAGAGTCAGTTTCCTTTTTCTTTCTTTAGTTGGGTTTTAAGCTTTTCTTGGGAGTCCTTGGGACTCCCTACTTGAGATTTATGGTGCCGTTTTACTGTTTCCTTACACCAATAAAAGTATGCATCAAACTGACCTTATCCGACTTTGTTGGCAAGAAGTGCGCCTCTGAGGTGCACAATCTTGTCAAGGTCAAAGCTTCCTTCTAAGTGAAATTATAATTTTGGATTATCCCTGGTATACCAATTCCATTTTTTTCAGAAACTTGCAAGTAAAAAGGACTACAATTTAGGTACATGTACACTGCTGGTGTACCTTTTGGTGGGACAGTGATTCCTTTTGACTCACCGGCCCTCATATTATATTGACGGTTTATGCACAAACAGACACAGACAAACACAAAACAGACCAGAACCAGGTGTACCTTTTGGCAAGACGGTGATCTCACACCGCCCCCCTTTTTTACAGCTTTCCCAGTGAGTCGAGGATTATCTTAGATCCTACGGCCCCCAGTATCCTGACTTTCCTGACAGGGTGGCACTCCCGTTGAGCCCACCGCCCCAGGACCCGATACTTTCACACAGGAAAAGTTTGTTTAGGTGCGTCCACGAGTGCCTACACCCCCGTCCAGCAAAGAGTGTTGGCTAGTCTCAAAGAGAACAGCGCCGCTTCCTCTGTTGCTTTTGGTGGGGTGTTTGGACCAGTCAGTGGCGCTTCAGGCCACCTTTTAACGGCGGAGGAGGGAAACCAGAGGGAAAGAGGGTGAGGAAACCAGACCGTACACAGACGGTAGAGGGCAGGGTCACACAGGTCACAGGGCTTGCATTTGAGACACCTCTGGTCACGAGCACCAAGATGGCAGAGGACTCGAAGCATCTTCCTGTAACCCTCACTCACACTGTCTACCGACCTTCACTTTCACACTGGCACACAGAAACAAAGGTCTATCCACGACCTACCTAGCCACACCCAGTGGCTCTTCCCGGGGAACCAGAACCAGAATCAGACAAAACAAGACAAACAGAACAAGACAAAACAGAAGGGCGTCAGGCGTGTCTGTCAGCAAAAGGTTCAGATCCAGCGTACAACTCACCCAACCCTGAGCCTATGGGCAGATCCTCCACCAGAAACCCACGATAGAGATTTCAAAAGGTCTCTTACCTTTCAGATGGGCCCTGTGTCTGGTGGGAGATTGCCCGCGGTCCACCAGTCTGGGAGAGTCTTCTGTGGATCCCGGACGAGCCCCCAAATTGTTGTGGAAAATTGACCACACGGTTGATTTGGATCAGACAACCTGAGGCTCCTTTATTGATCAATCAAACATGCATGCATGGGGAAGTCAGCCGAACTCCCCCGACAGATAAAATGCAAGAGCTTATATAAGATAAAACCACAAAAATTACATATACATCCTCAAAGTTTTACATCCATATAAGGAATAAAGCAAAGCAAGCCTTTTCTGTTTTTCCTTACTTTTGCCCTTTGCGGTTTCTTGCTCTGTCACCTGGCAGCTATTAATCATAAGTTGTTACAAAAGGTTAATTCTACTTTTATAATTTCTACAGTTAGTTCTGCTTTTATGATTTCTCTTTATCCTTCTTTTTCTATCTTCCCCACCCGCCCTTTCCTCCTTCCTCCAGGCCACAAATACAGTTCACCTGACCATACATACAGTTCACTTGACCAAAGTTTAGGCCTTAGGCCATTTCCCTCCACACTGCGCTCACACACTAAGGTTACCTTAATTGTCTTCTGAGGAGGAGAGGCTGGTAGCCTCAACACCCAGTGTGTAGGGGACTCAGTGGTGCATTTCCTAGAGTCTCCAGGTGGCTGCTCCCCCATCTTGCAGAGCGTTGCAAAGGGTGGCAGCAGCAGACACATAGAGCCAGTGCTTTTCCAGGTCTCCCAGGGCTCAGGGAATAGTCTGACTTTCCTATCTTGGAGCCGCCCGAGATAAGTCCTGCACCCCTCACCCTCTCCCACACCCCAACCTTCTGCTCCAGCCCAGAGCCTGCTCCCTGCAACCAAGCTCCCTCCCAGAGCCCACACCCTGTCTGCACCCCAACCCCCTACCCCAGACCAGAGCCTGCACCCAGCACCCAAACTCCCTCCCAGAGCCTGCACCCCTCCTGCAGCCAAACTCCCTCCCAGAACCCGCACCCCTCCTGCACCCCAAATCCCTCCAAGAGCCAGCACCCAAACTCCCTCCCAGAGCATTAGGAAGGTGTGTGTGTGTGCGGGGGCAGGACTTAGACCCGTTCTGGGAACCACTAAAAATTATAAAAACCTGCCGTCCCTGGTGGTCATGATAGGGGTTAACTGGGTTATCCAGAGTATTAAGGAATGGAGCTATGCCCAATGCCTCCTTTACTTCCTGTTCGGTCAGTGGGAGTTTGCCCCCCACTCTGTTGTGATGTAGTTAAAATAAAACAGAAAGGTCCCAGCCTGCAGCTCTGAGCAATCTCTGTACAAAAGGATCCTTGTGCATCTTCATCTCTGCTCGAATGAGCTGCAGGAGCCCAGGGCACCAATAAGAATTAGAGCTGTAGCTAGGAAATCCTCCCTGGCAATCCTGCTGTGTGTGATAAGGCTGGATTCACGGGTTGGCATGGTACCTAGCCTCAGGGTCTGTTACCAGGGACCAGACATCCAGAGGGCATGAGTCAGGAGTGTATCTTGCACAGTGCCTCCAGTGTGTACACAGTGGGTGTGTACCACATACAACTGGCATATGCAGTATCACCGCCGTAGGGGTTTATTGTTTCTAGAGAGCATTCAGAATAGAGAACAGCTGCTCAAGTGAAGTACAAGGGCTGAAGTTTATTGAGGAAGGGGAACAATGGGGGGAGTGGAATTATCAATAAGGCAAACAGATGCGACATTTTACGGAACACAGAATGAGACAGATGGTTCCCAGAATTCCCTCGGTCCTGGCTGGCCTTCCCAGATCCCAAAGTCCCTCATACCTTATAAGTGACCCTCTGGTTCCTAGCAGAGGCTACATGTACATGCTGTGGTTCTTTTGGCCTAACACTGGCAGAAGTACGGCGCTGTGACAGCGCCTGAGTTGAACAATAGCCAAAATCTGCCCAAGGGGTAAGAAGAGGTTGAAAGATCCTAAGGCTGCAAGTCTTGGGGTCTGATCCCCAGCTGCTATAGACTAGCTCAGCACGACGCTGAGGATCTGGCCTTCATCATCACTAGTGGGGAGCAAGGGGGTAGAAACTTGTTTCCGATAAAGAGCCATGAAATATTTTGCAAGTTTTCATTGGGTCCCGGTTTCTTTTATCTCAATTTCCGCTGCTTGAATTCTGAGCCTGTCTGCACGCCTTTAACGGGGACACAGATACAAGTTACTCTGTGGAGGTAGGAGTGGAAAATATATTGTGGATGCAAAAATGCTCCTCCAAATCTTAAATTGCCAAAGTTGCACCTGAATTTGTTTTCTGACATTCAGCTCAGTGATGATTTTTTGCCAAGGTCTGCACGAGCAAGGGCTGGTCAGGAACACTGATAGGAGGGGTGGGTGCTGATTTACAGGGAGTCGCCACCAACAGCCTGAGGGGTGAGATGGGGGCTGGTGAGAAGTCCCCACTAGTCCTCATCCTTGCTATGTGCTGATTTTGGAGTGAGTTATAAGATGCCGTGCCTCCATGTATAAGAACTGGGTTCAGTCCATCAGCAACTATGTGTTTCTGGTCCATGCTTGGTCTCCAGGGGACAGAACCTCCCCATGGACTCTCCAGTCAGACCCCTCCAATCCGTAGACTTCCTTACGCTGTTCCTTTGTGGGAGAGTATAATGCCTGTATGCATCTGCTGAAGCTCTCCCTACAGATACACAGAACAAGCACCCACGAGCTACAGCACTGGGTACAAGGTATATGGAAGGGCCTGCCAACTCCCACAATCCCTCTGTTGAACCCAGAGGGATCTCCTGGGTCACCGGGCCTAGGAAAGCCCCATCCAAAAGAGAAGGAGCAGCCATTGCTTGGGAGGGGCCTTGGCAGTCCCCTGGCATCCGCAACTGTGACTCTCGGGATCTGGATGTGTATTTCGCCCCCCGGTTTGCTGTATTGCCATAAGCTGTTGGGCTGCTTTTCAGCCCACCCCATGCTCCCCATTGTGCTTAGCCTCTCTCACCCCACTACTCTCTCTACCTGCCTCTTCCTGTACCCCTCCTCTTACCCCCACAGCCCTCCCCAACCTCCCCCGCCGGCAAAACCCCAACGTCTTTGACAGATAAATACAAACCAACATCTGTCTGCACCAACAGAGACATGGCAATGCCCTCCCCCGTGCTGCCATCACCCCGATCTCCCTGCTGCTGTGCTGTAACCCAATGCCGCACCCTGGGTCTGGCTTTGTCTTCTTAGGCAGTCAGCTCTTTGCAGCAGTGGCCGTTCCCCCCTTAGTGCCAGAGGGGCACGATCCTGGCTGGGGTTTAGCCAAGTTATAAATGGTACCTCAGGAGCAGTCCCTCCCCCTGCGAAGGCAGGGGAGCAGCCCCGGGTTAGCTTCTATAGGCAGGAATCTAATAGTAGTATGTGTTATCTTTGTATGGTAGAGGCCCCAGCTGAGATGGGCCAGGCTCTGTGCAAAGAAACAGACACAGGCCGGAAAGCGAATGGAGGCATAAGAAGCACCGCAATTTGCCCAAGCTCTCCAGCAGGCCAGTGGCCAAGGCAGGAATAGAAGCCTGGTCTTCTGACTCCCAGGCCAGTGCCCTACCCCCTAGGCCGCACTGCATCCCCTGGCGCTATTTGGACTTTTGCTCCTGTGAGCGGGATCCGAGTGTCATGCAGGGTCCGTTGCACTGCACTGCCTTGGGTGACAGTCACCTTGTACATGACTTGGCTCCTTAGCTACTGTGCTAAGTTTTGTGCAGCAGAATCTGTCCCTGCCATATTGGGCTGCAGCAAAAGATGGACTCTTTCCCCTCATCTGCCTATGAAAGGGAGGGGAGGTAGTCAGGCCCTTGCTACAACCTGCAGAAGACCTTGATGGATAGAGGCTCTACATGGCAGCTTCCCAAAGCTAGAAGCCCGGGGATGTGACCACTTGGCCCCCTCTGAGGAAGGGGCCAGCTAGGTTCCATACACAGAATCCAGTCTTCCAAGGACCCACCCCATCCGCAAGGGCCTTGCCTTTTCCACAAGGACCCACCCTCCCACTAGGGGGAGCTGTTACAGG
>NW_020679949.1:0-9346 GCF_002925995.2 Terrapene triunguis | reverse complement strand
ATAAGTCGAACCAGGAAGTGATCGCCGTCGACTGCGGTACTCCAGCTATACGAGAGGAGTACCGCGGCGTCGACGGGGGAGCCTGCCTGCCGCGTGTGGACCGAGATAAGTTCGAACTAAGGTACTTCGACTTCAGCTATGTTATTCACGTAGCTGAAGTTGCGTACCTTAGTTCGAATTGGGGGGTAAGTGTAGACCAGGCCTCAGTCTCTTTAACATCTCTCCCCCACATTGGGCTGAGCCCTGTACCACAGCATTACAAGATCCCCATTTTCTCTTGACTGCTCTTTGATAATTGGTAACTCTCACAAATTCACAGATGTATTGAGGAAATGACGTTTAATAAATTGATGCTTTCTGAAATAAGATTTGCTACTCAAAAGATTTTCAGTCACCCAAGTCTGTCACAGGCGAGTGGACAAACTGCAGGCCTACACAACTTCTAATGTTGCTTAGAGCTGCAAGAAAAATATTTACACGTATCACTGTCCAGGACTAACAGTGAGCAGGAGCTGAACGTTTGCACTCTAAATTACACACAAATGCCACACCTTGGGCTCAGTCTTCCAGTGGCCTCTGGCTGCTTTGCACTACTCCCGTGCTGCAAAGCAGCCATAACACCTGCTTAAATGTCCCTTGGAAGATTCCCATCTCCCTAGGAGAATCCTCAAGTAGTACAGTACCATGGTAGCAGCTCGTACTCCACCAAACCACCTTCTGGCACAAGGGGATGTAGCCAGGGGCGGCTCCAGGCACCAGCGCACCAAGCGCGTGCCTGGGGCGGGAAGCCACGGGGGGCGGCCTGCCGGTCGCTGTGAGGGCGGCAGACAGGCGGCTTTCAGTGGCATGCCTGCGGGAGGTCCGCCGGTGACCAGCGGACTGCCCGCAGGCGCGCTGCCGAAAGCCGCCTGCCTGCCGTGCTTGGGGCGGCAAAAAACATAGAGCTGCCCCTGGATGTAGCTAGTGAAAAGGGGGCCTCTTGAGGATATGGATAGCTGGTGTAAGTTAGAGGAACCTTCGAGCTGTTCTGTCTTGTAGCAGGGACCACACTGGTTCCCCCAAGCCCCAGATTTTGGGGGCCACAAAGATGGCCTCCTTTGTCCCTACCATCTTGAGTTTGTGCCAGACACAGCCTTGCCAGTCCTGCGAATCTGCACCACTAACTCTGGCCTCTTTTTTAAATTTATTTTTGCAGTAACCATTCAGAAAAATACCTTAATCTTGCTGTGGTCAGAGTTAAGGTTCTGTATTTGAACACAATTTTGAGTACCTGGGTGAGCGCATTGCTATATGTCAGGCAAGGACTTTGTTGTGGAGGTGAGGAGTCTGAGAGTTCATTTGGGTAGAATGATGTTGAGGTGTTAAGGAAAGTGAATGAAGGTTGGTTTAACTAGTGATTTGTCTCGGTTTTTAATGATTGTGTTGGTAGATTTGCACTTGAGTAACCTTACATCTAAATTTAGGAAGTTTTTGTTTGGGGAAAATTACATAGCATTGCAATGGTCCATTGTACATTACACAACACATACACTAATATGTATGTCCCAGAGAGACTAATATCTACTCAACCAATCATGATGCATAGGATGACAGTTCAGGCAGGTGAAAGAGCAGCAGTATCATCAGTGAGTCTAAGAAACTGAATAAAATTAGTGAATTTTAACTAAACTGGGGCAAGTACCACAAATTTCTACAAGCATTTGCTTTAATTGAAAAAAATTGTTTTGCTTATGCTTGTGTTCTTTTTGTATTCATGCATAAATTAGGATGCAGGATCAAATTCTTACCTTGTAATGACCATGCTGACCACATGCAAGTTATTTCCCCCATCATGAAGGTATAGTCTAATAATGTGACAATTTTCTCTTTGAAAGCTTTTCTCATTTTCATTTTAACACTGGAAACAGGACCGTGCACAAAGCAGAGTCTTGTTTTCAGCTTAAAATTCGGACCTTGAACTATATATTTTGCCTAGGCAAAGAGGATTATGCACCATCCTTTCCAGTTGTTTCCTGCATAGTTTTGTATTCCCCATACAATAATCAGAGTCTCACAAACATCCATGTAACCTAATGAGTTCAGTTTTCTGTGTTTCTCAATTTAGAAGATAGTAACATATATCTACAATTTACAAGACAAAGTATTAATCCAAAAGGCATTATAAATTATAGATGACAAAACTGCCCTTTGGTCATTTCACCCAGCAACACTGATTCACAGCTAGATTTGTAACATCATTACTCTTAAGAGGCTTTAAAGTGTTCATGTCATCATTTTACACCCCATCAACTCTTGCAGATATTGATAGATTCGACATTTATATCCATGGAGGAGTCACCCAGTTTTGTGAGATCCCTTTGTAACTTCTTGTAGTTTGCTTTGGACTTAACTATTGTCAGTAATTGAATATCATCTACAAATTTTCCCACCTCACTGTTTATCCCTTTTTCTGGATCATTTGTGAATATGTTCAATAGCAGTATATATCCCTGAAGGACCCCACTATTTACCTCTCTCCTCTGTGAAAACTGACCATTCATTTCTACCCTTTGTTTCCTATATTTTAACCAGCTACTTATCCACGAGAGGACCTTCCTTCTTATCCCATGACTCCTTACTTTGCTTAAGAGGCTTTGGTGAGGGACCTTGTCAAAGGCTTTCTGAAAGGCCAAGTACACTATAACCACTGGAAAACCCTTGTTTGTTGACCACTCCCAAGAATTCTAATAGATTGGTGAGGCATGATTTCCCTTTACAAAAGCCATGTTGACTCTTCCCCAACATATCATATATGTGTATATATGTGTGTGACAATTCTGTTCTTTACTATAGTTCAACTACACCTCTACCCCGACATAACGCAACCCGATATAACACGAATTCTGATATAACGCAGTAAAGCAGTGCTCCGGAGGGGTGGGCTGCGCACTGCGGCAGTTCAAAGCAAGTTCGATATAACGTGGTTTCACCTATAACGCAGTAAGGTTTTTTGACTCCCAAAGACAGCGTTATATCGAGGTAGAGGTGTAATTGGTCTGGTACTGACTAGACTTACTAGCCTGTAGTTGCCAGAATCGCCTCTGTAGCCCTTTTAAAACAATAGTGTTACATTAACTTTCTGCTAGTCATCTGGTACAGAGGTTGATTTAAGCAATAGGTTACATACCACAATTAGAAGTTCTGCAATTTCATATTTGAGTTCCTCTTTCCTGGCAGCCTAAATTTAGCCTCTGGGTCCTCTCTCTCACTTTTCCCTATGTCATTGGTACCTACACGTACCATGACCACCTGCTCCTCTCCAGCATTGCGTAAATGTCTCGAGAGTCCACAACCTTTGCACCTGGTAGGCAATTCACCATGCAGTTCTCCCAGTCATCACAAACTCACCTACCTATATTTCTAGTAATAGAATTGCCTATTAATATTACCTATCTCTTCCCAATACTTGGAGTTCCCTAGGCCAGAGGGCATCATCTGGAAAGAGGGTCCCAACTATAGGACCATTTCCCTACACTCCAGCTTGATGTTCTCTTTCCATGAGACTTTCATCCTCCTCACCAGGACAGAGGCTGTCAGACTGGGGATTGGACCTCTGTACTATGTCCCGGAAAGTATTGTCTATGTACCTCTCTGTCTCCTTTAGCTCCTTCAGTTCAGCCACTCTGATCTCAAGAGTCCATGCTTAGTCTCTAAGGGCCATGAGTTGCTTGCACTGAATGCACACATATGCCACCTGCCCACAAGCCTAGTAAAGAATACATGATGCATTCAGTGCAATAAACTGGATAGTCCCCACTCTGCTGCTGGACTTCTGCCTGCATTAATTTTACTCTTGCAGGGTTTTTGTTTGTTTGTTTTTTGTGTGTATTTTCTCCCCTTTTGGGGGTTCATTGGCCTAAGTTTAGAGAATGTTTAGTAGGTGTATCTGGCTCGTATGCTTCCTCTCTAAAATCTCTTGCGAAACTCCCGTTTCCTGCTTCTGTTCATTAGCTCCTCAAGGATGCCTCACAGGTTGCAAAGTGGAACACAAGCCTACAGTAATAGCCAGCAAGTCCCAGGAAAGCCCATACCCATTTCTTGATCGTGGGAACTGGGGTCCTCCTCAGGGCCTCTGTCTGATCTTGCAGTGGTTGAATCTGGCCAGACCCTACAGGATGCCTCAGGTACTGGTTTCTGTATCCCAAACTTACATTTTTTTGGATTTGCCTGAAGTACAGCTTCTTTTTAATGACTGCATCACAGAGGCCATGTGAACTGAAGGTGATGGCCAATTTGTGCTAAAAATAACTACATCATCCAGATAGGCTGCCAAAACTGGCTGTGGTGGCACAGGACTTGATCCACAAGCCTCTGGAAAGTAGCCAAGGCCCCAAGCAACTTGAAGGGCATGGCTATAAACTGAAAAAGCCCTAGAAGTGTGGCAAATGCCATTGTTTCTTTGGAGTCTGGAGCAAGAGGTATTTGTCAGGACCCTTTTGTTAAATCAACTGTCATATTATTTAGCCTTCCCAAGGAATTCAATGACATACGACATTGGCTCGGCAACAAATTGTTACACTGCATAAAGCATCCTGAAGTCCATGCAAAAAAAACTGTAGTACCATCAGACTTGGGAGTCAGCACCACTGGACTACACTAAGGTCTTCTGGTCTCCTCAGTGACACCGAGTCTAACATGGCCCCTATCTCCTGCTCTATGATGCCGTAAAGTCACTATATATGCAATAAATGCAGTAAATAGCATGTTCTGGTTTTACCTCTGGATTGGTCTGGATTCAGTGTACCATGAGATGTGTTCAGTTTGGCTGGGCTGAGAACACAGTATCATAGTGGGTAAACAAGTTCCTGGCTCAACTACGTAAGGGTGAGACTTTTAGCTATCAGCACATTTTCAGGGCCCATTACTTCCTGTATCTGAGGCCCCCGATTCTCAGGGAGGTCCCTAGAATCTCTGAAAAAGTCTTCCTGAGCCCACCAAGGTTTTAACTTATATACATGGTAGATCTTGTGTTTCTTCTTTTTGTCCAAACAGTGAATTTCTTAATCAGCTTCTCCAATTCAGATAGCCTCATACCAGCCCCTACCATTTCACCAGAAGCTTGGAGAGGAGCAGTAGCACATAGGCCCCCGCTGAAAGGCCCTCTTCTGGGCTTGGGTTTGCTGGGTCCACAGGAGATTATCCTTTACAAATTGTCCCACAAGTTTAAGATGCTATCACAGCTGCAGGACATGCTGTAACATGGAGGTCCAGGATTGCTTGAGGCTGTCTGCCATATAAAAGCTCAAAGACCAAGAAGCATATTGAGGCCTGAGACATCTCTCATAAGGCAAAAAGGAAATTGGGATCAGCAGCTTCCAGTTTGGAGCAGTTAAACTTTAAGGAGCTGCCATGCTTCCTGTGGTAGGTAGGAGGTGAAGTTGGACTTCTGATCCATGAGGACTTTGGTAGGTAAGTCCACCTGGGCGAAAAATAGGACTAACTCC
Organism: Terrapene triunguis; assembly: GCF_002925995.2. Classification (NCBI taxonomy): domain Eukaryota; kingdom Metazoa; phylum Chordata; order Testudines; family Emydidae; genus Terrapene; species Terrapene triunguis. Next base: position 3,863 of record NW_020679949.1, on the reverse strand, counting down.
CCAACAATGGCTTCAGCAGTTATTGAGTGGAAGGGAACTGCCTCAGGCAGAGGGTTGTGTAATCCACTACAACCAGGATATACTGGTGCCCCCATGCTCTTTTTTCCAGTGGTCCCACTATGTCCATCCCTACCTGTTCAAATGGTGTATTTACAAGTGGTAAGGGGACCAAGGGAGACTGAAGGTGTCCTTTAGGTGGTACCTGCTGCCACTCAGGGCAGGACACACAAAAGTTCATCACTTCTTTGTGGACTTCTAGCCAAAAAAATCTGGGCCAGCATCCTCTTTAGGGTTTTAGCTTTGCCCAGCAAGGGGGATTGAGCATGGCAGCCCTAGCATTTCTTTCCAAATGTTTTGGGGCACCTGGAGCTGGTGGCATACCTCTCCCGTCTGGATGGTGGTCTCCACCTGATAGAGTAAATCATTTTGGAACTCAAAGTGGGGAAATTGGGAGACCTGAGCCTCCAGGCAATGACTCCATTAACCATTGAAAACCAGGTGTACACCTGTGTAAGCATGTAATCTCCTTGTTATTTCTGGACCAAATCAAAGGACCTGGCTAACAGCACTGTGTCAATGTCGGGAAGAGGGTTATCGCAAAGCGGTCCTGTTGAGCAGCCAGCCAGCTTGTCAGCTGCCAGGGCTGTTTGCCACCAAGTCTTCCCAGCTAGTCATAGCTCTTTGACTCTTCTTGGGTCATGAGAGGCCGTTACAGAGGTTGGAGTCCACAACCAGGAAGATGGCAGACAGGCAGTGTGATGTGATGTCTGGCTCTCTGAGCGGTAAGGTAATAGCAAGGAGAAGTGTTGCCAGTCCACCCCAATTATTACTTCTGATGGCAATGTGGGGTTTGCACCGCCAAAGCATTCCAGCTTTGTCCCCTGTGTTCAAATATACTCAGGCCATGAGGTAGGTATGAGTGTCCCTGTGGACAGAGGTCACATGTACCAGGCCATTTTCCAATAGCTCTCTAGGATCCAATAGGATCTCCCAGACTATGTTTGGGAGCACCCTGAGTCTATTAGCCCTAACACTGTTCAGTCCCCTAGGGCTACTGAAGCTACAAATACTCAGCAGAAGTTCTCATCTGTTCTGCCTGAGAGGCCCCAGCACTCCACAAACCACACTTAGTGAAATCACACTCCATGGCAGCAGGCAAAACTTCTAGCTAGTGTTTGAACAACATAGACTCTACAATTTTGGCTGAAGAGAGGAACACCGGCGGCAGTCAGAGGGTAGCCCAGTTCTTAAGTCACTGAGAAACAGCCCAGGGTCATGCCCCAGGTGAAAAAGTTCAGTGCTAGTCACTCAAGGATGGTGGCTTTCAGGTTATCATACTCCTTGGTGGCTTCATCATCTAAGGCCTTGTAAGCTGCCTGAGCTTCCTTAGACATAAAAGGAGCTAGTTGTGCAGCTCAGATACTCTTCTCTCACTAAGCAGCAAGGGCTACTTTCTGAAATGTAATGAGGTTTGCCTTAGGATCATCCCAGCTTAGAAAGGGCTATAGTTGATGCCCGTTGTAGTGGAATATTAAACTGTGTTAGATTGTTTAGCTAGTAGGAGGAATTGTGTGTAACAAACCTTCTTTAAGTTACCAGGCATACCTGGTAATACATTAAAGGACCTTATACACTAGAGATGTGTTCAGTATCTTTCTGAGAAGGAAGCTTTGGGTATGTCTACAGAGCAGTTAAATATCTGTGTCTGGCCTGTGTCAGCTGACTCAGGCTTGCAGGGCTGTGGGCTGTAAAATTGCAATGTAGATATTCTGGGGTCCAGTTCAAGCCCAAACATCTACACCACAATTTTACAGCCTCACAGCCACAGCCATACAGTTTCCTCCATGATTCCCCTTTACAGAATCTATCCTACTCTGGTACCAAGTTGTCACAGGTACAGGTGCTCTGTAGCATCCCACCCTACGGGGCCAAGCATGGTATTACATGTAAGCACGGGAATGGTCCTGTTATTGTAAAGAACTTTCCTGGCTTCTATAGTATCCCAGTGGAATCGGATGACAAAAGGATCTGGGTCCCCAACCCAACGCCCTTTACCCAGATGACTGCCTAACATCAAGGACTCCTCTTCCACTCCCCTGTGCAGCAGTGTCCTTGTAACCCCAATGAGGCTGGGCCCAGACTCCTTGGTGAGATTAACAATCACTCAGATAGGGGCTAGGGGTCTCTACTCTGGGATACTCTCTCCTCACCGGTCACTTCCCTGACCCAGTGACTGCTACATTGAGTTTAAAACAAATACAATTTATTAAACAGCAACTGTAAACAAATAAGAGAAAATTGAAGAAGTTAAAGGATCCAGGAACCCTGCACTATGAGCATGGGGAAGGCCATAAACAATGGTCTCTGGGACTCAAGAAAATTTATTTTATCCCTTACACATCCCAGGCCTTCTTCCCAGGACCTGGCTGCGATGCGGTGATAGTGCAGGTGAGACACCTGCTCTGGGGTTGGCTACACACCCTCAGACTCTAGGTGGCAGGACCCTTTTTCCCACTATGAGGCCTCCCATTGGGGTCACCCCCTCCCTCTCCCCTCCGCCCCACCCCCGCGTCTGGCTTCCAAGGCCCTCTTGTCTGGCAAGGTCTCTCTGTGCTCAGGGTCCCCTCCTCATTCTTCCCAGGGCCCCCTCCTCGCTCTCCACTCTCAGCTCCAGTATTACTTATGGCTTGGCCAGCCTTCCGCTATCCCGGATCTAGCCTCACAGCTGCCCACTGCAGCTCAGCCCTTGCTTATCACCAGCGTGGCTGATCTCCACTGTTCCTGCTCCCGGCTCCTGCTCTGCCCCCAGCTCAGCTCTGCCTTTGGGCTGCTTCTCTGGCCCCTCTGATTCTAGCCTGCTGCTCTCTCCCCAGCTTAGCTCTGGCCTGCTGCACTCCCCTGGACTCTGGTCTACTCTGCTCCAGGTCACACAGAGGATAGGCTCTTGGGCTCGACTCCCTGATTGGCCTGCCATCCCTGTCAATCCAGCTGACTTGGAGTATTGCCCTCTCCCCATTGGACCTAGGACCTTTCAGTCTCAGAATTGTGACTCCTCTTTGGCCCTTCCCCCTTCTCCTGGTATTGGGAGAGACAACCAGTAAGGGGCCAACAGCCCTCTTACATATAGCACCCCCTGCCTGTCTCTAAGTTGTGGCTACCAGCTTGGAGCAGGGCAGTCCATGCCATAACCTTCTGTCAGTCTCTAAACAGTTAAATAAAAAACTCAAAAGCTGTTCCAGGAAATGAACAAAACCTCAAAGGCAAGCAGTTAGCTACACCACTTGAAAGCAAGTCCCTGGGGTTCTAAACTAGCCATGAAACGCTGCTCCGCCTCTAACCCAGTCTCACCAGCTCTGCAGCAGTGAGGAGCAGGCAAGCCTTCTTAACTGACCTGCTGGCTCCGGATTGGTCAGCTTTTCCTCCTGGCCCTTTTAGGCTGTGGAGGACTAACTCTCTTTGGTAGCTTGGCCTGAGAAGGGGTGAGTCAGGTCACTGATCCCTCCAGCAGGGGGCACAAAAGGCCTGATAGCTTAAGGAACCATTTCAGATAATTTTCTTGGGCTCTGGATCACCTGCCAGCCAGGACCAGATCAATGTGATCTGTGCTCAGTCTGATGGTGCTTGGATGGGTCTTGGAAGGCCTCTGAGTCCTGAGGCATCCTAGGAGATTTCCTTAGAGCCCTGAAGGTCAGTCTCAGCCTGAATGTAGTCCCATCTAGTGTGTATTGCAGTAGCCAGCACACTGCACAAAAGAACTGGCAGCGGAAATTATATCCAAGATCTTGAGGGCAAACACCCTGTTCTTAGAAAACAGATAGGATCTCAGCTTTCCTTGGTGAGATTAACAATCACTCAGACAGGGC